>NC_056734.1:982233843-982337955 GCF_019279795.1 Protopterus annectens | reverse complement strand
ATTCTCTGCCACTGTCTGTCTATCCCAAAAATTTTTTTAATACTGTCAGAAATTAGCTCTGTAATTGACGTCTCCTATTAAATCCTAACAAAACAAAGCTACTGCTTTTTCTCCCCCACTCGTAAAGCCTCCAACCTTTACTATAAAATCTAACAATGGCACTGTCATTGTCCCAGGTCCCTATACCAAACTCTTTAACAGTTGATAATAACCTCAAGTTTAATATGCATATTAATCAAAATATTAAAAAAGTTAATAAAAAACTTGGCTCACTATACAAGATCAAACCTTTCCTCACTCCACTAGCTAGGACGGTAATTGCCCGTAAACATCTACTTTCCACCCTCCTATATGCATCCCCTCTCTTCACAAACTTGAGTAAATCTGACCTTATAAACTCTCTAGCTGCTTTAATCATATTACCAGATTTGCCACTGGAGCAGCATACAGAACGCACCACTGTCTGAACCTAAAGAATCTAGGGTGGCTAGAATTGCCTATCCAACTTCCGTAAATCAGCTAATAGTAGCACATAAAATTATCTACCAACCTGAAAACACACCCATACTTACAAACACTTATCACCCCTTACAGCAACCTCAAGACAATTTGCTTATCCAGCAAATTACTAGTCCAAACCCTCAAAAGCAGCATCTCATCTGGAGACTCTCTATATGCCAACTCTGTTGGCAAAATATGGAGCTCCCTTCCTGCTGAGCTTACTTCATAATCCGTTCTAACCCAATTAAAAAAAATCTAAAACAGTACTTTAAAAAGCAATGGCTATGTCCTTGCTCTAATCCTGACTAACTCTGGCAATATAAACATGTGCTAAAGAGGTCTTTTGGCCACCCCTACATTGCTTCCTAATTGTTACTCTATAACAAATCAGATTTATATAGGACAGAATGTATGACTTTTATCCTATGCATTGTATCTGTAACAGTGCTTTAACTCGTTTAATGTAACAGTTTGTCTGTATGCATGGAGCTTTTCTCCCCGGGCCTCCGCTGAAAATGAACAAGTATCCAGTCGGACTATCCCGGTTAACAAATGTAAAATACAATCAAATAAATAAAATTATGAGTCTTTCTATGGCTTTCCATATGAGGTTGGTCAGACTTATGGGTCTGTAATTGCCTGGGTCTGTGGAAGGTCCCCCTTATGCAGGGGAATGACTGCAGTAGTTCTCCATTTACTTGGTACAAAACCTGAATGGAGCTTGAGATTGAAGATTGTTGTTAGGAGTTTTGCTAAATTGTATCTCATATTATATAAGGTGCATCTATGCATATTATCAAGACCCATGGATGCAGTATTTTTAGCTTCTGACAGCACCTTTAGGACTTGGTCTGGTGTGATAGCTGGAGGTTAGCCAGTTTCAAGTATATATTGAGGGAGAGGTAGAAGAGAGAGTTAGAACTAAATTTATCGGCCAGTAGGTTTGCCATATCTTTAGCCTCAGTATACGTAACATTGTTCACAGTCAGCTAAGTGCATTTCTGCTTTGTGCTTTTGAAATTACATATATAATTAAAATTCCTTGTGACTGTCTTTCTCTTAGATAGCTATTTTAGCCTCAAACTTGGTTTTGGTGGATATTATTAAACGCCTGAGTTGTTTGTTTATTTCGGTGACAAGGGCTCTAACATTCTGGGAATTACTCTTCTTTTGTTTGGACAACAATTATTTTCCTTTTATTATAAAGCTTGTTATTATGGTTCCACCATGTGGGTTTGTTTCTGGGATTTCCTGTGCACTTGTTCCTACAGGGTACAGCTTCTTATATACAGCTGTTAATATGCTGGTATAGGGTGGTGGTGTACATTTCTGCATATTCAGTGGAGTAAACTGGGTTTGATAAGGAATGTGAAGCTTGCCAGTGCATCACTTAGGAGTAGGTAGTTTGTCTTAAAGAAATTTCTAAGGGTACCTTGGGTGGAAAGGAATCCCTGGTTTCAGTTTTATTTTGAAAGAGACTGCTTTATGGTCAGACCTAACAACAAGTGATGAAGATACGAAAGCAATGGTACAAGATGTTCCCATATTAGTCAGGAAAATGTCCAAGATGTTATTCCCCCTAGCGGGTATTCTGATTAATTGTTCCAGAGCATTTGTATTGACAAAGTCCAGGGATCTCTGTGATTGTGCACCAGTGGTGATGTAGGCTTCCAAGTATATAGGTGGATAGTTTAGATCACCAAGGAAATTGGTATTTGGTTTAATACTGAGTGATTCTAGCTCCTGTACATAGGTGTTATGGCTGACTTTTGTCATAGAGGAAGTTCTATAGCTAGCTAGCTAGTATATTGTACAGGATCTTTAGGATGGTTATATGGACATAAAGAAGCTCTAGTTCATCATACTGCTCTATCAGCCTTGACATGAGTCTCATCTGGTTGTAGATTGATACACCTCCACCTTTTATCCTACCTGTGCAGTAGCTGGTCTAAACATGTGGAAGGTATTATGGCCCTGCACAGCCAGAGTGCTCTCTGCTATTTTAAACCATGTCACAGTCACTACTTAGATGTCAGTGTCTTTCAGGATAAGAAGGGCCTGTAGGGAGTGGAATTGCTTCTTCAGTCACCTAGCATTGATCAGTAACACCTTCATATTTTCCTTTGCTTGTTTCATTCTGTTAGCAGGTGTATCAGGCTGGCATTGCCTAAAAAAAGCACTATTGTGGTGGAGAATGTCATTGCCAGTAATCAAAACCCTAGGGGGACAGACGCATGCCATCATGGTGAAGCAGTGTGATGTCTCAATCATATCTTCCCAGGCTGAGAAATATCGGACCCCCTTTGAATGACACCAAAACCTAAGCCAATTATTGAGGTCAGTTATTTTTTGCTCTTATTGTGGCATCATCCTTGGAGGAGGTCGAATGCTGCTGAATGTTAGGCCCGTACTTGCCTTGGACACATGTTCAGAGAGTTCCATCATGTCACTCTTGGTATAATCCAGGGAGGTACACATCAAGGCATGAACTATGACAGAGTGATACTGGTACTTGTTGTTCAAGGACATGAGTGCATCTTGGCACCAGACAAGCAACTAACCATCACTCTTTCCTTGTTCAGCTTGGTAAGAGGCACATGTGTATGTCTCACCTATAGCAAGAATGTTTGGTTGGGTCGATGTCTGCTTTATGAGTTCAGCATCTGTAACTGTGGGATTTCTTGTGCTATATGAGGAAGTAGGCTTAATATGCTGAGTGTGCTTTGTGCCTGTGTTGTGTTTGGAGGTCATTGAGGTTTAGGCAAGTTAATCGATGGGTTATATGTATTGTGATGGTCTTGGAGAGGTGTGAAGTATGATGTACTGCTAACAGTTTTAGTGTCTGAGTTTACTGTGTGTGAGATTTTTGCTTCCAAGGGTATTGTATATATACATCTCTCATACACTGTGTTATGATGTTTGAGTAATAGACGATTGTCAGCATGAGACAGTGCTTACACTGTCTGAAGATACCCATCTCAAGCAGGCTGGCAAGGGAAGTTGTGGGGAACTTCTGGTCCATGATATCGACAGGAATGACTCTGGGGCCAACGGTAACTATAACAGCATAGAGACTGGTTTTGGAATAATGCTTGAGTGGGCTTACTACTGAGTACTTAAATTTCAAAACAAAAACAACTAGGCTGCAAATCTTCATCTGCCATTAGCAAGAACCAATATTCTAATTATATTAAAAAATCTAACTAATTTGATACTAAAATCATTGCAAGCATTATAAGTACACTCAATAGTAAGCTTTTTTTATCAAAGGTCTTTTAGCCGGGTGAGTAGTTTAAGGGAAGAGACTTTGCAAAGTGATACTTATATGCTTATTGTCAACAGCCAATAAACAGGACAAAGGAGGGAATTATGTTGTCAGATTACCATAAGGGGCAGGCAGATGAAAGCTATGTACTTACCATAACGATAGAGCCATGTTATCTGATTTCCATCCGGTTCAGCACATGGGTTGTCAGATCACTGGATCCACCCTCAACACTGACTCTGCAGCTTCTTTGGATCCAGGGCTCTGGCTCCTCCCCAACCTATAATTCCCTGTACTCAACCCTAATACCTGAGATCTAGTTTGCCCCATCTAATACAAATGACTTACAATGGAGTGAATATGATAACAGTTGCAACTGACAAAAGAGGGAAAGAGAAAGCAACAGTCAGAATAGGACTGTCCACAAATAGGGAATTGAGTAGTAACCACCAGGTCAGCAACTGATAACAGAGGGGGAAAGAAGGCAACAGTCAGAACAGAACTGTTCACAGGCAGGGTGTTTAGTAGTAACCATCCAGTCATCCTGAAGTCTTATGTGTCAATTTAGGTAGTGGGGAAGGAGGGAGGTTGAACAAGATGAAAATTAGACAACATGGATCTATTGATAGGGTAAGTATATAACTTTTGTATCCATTGTTATCTATTTTCATCTGATTCAACACTTGAGACAGATACCCAAGCTGTCTATCTGGGTGATATCCGTGAAGGATACTCCTGAGGAGGACAGTGGAACCAAACAAAGAAAGTGACCTAGATTTTACATCTAAGAAATGTATGGACTGTGGACCAAGTTGCTATAGCACAAATGTCATCAATGGAAAGCCTTCTAGAAAAGGCTGTTGAAGTAGATATTGCTGTAGCGGAATGAGCTTTAGGCTTAGATTGAACAGCCAAATTGTTTTTCTTATAGACAAAGGAAATGCAGTCTGTCAACCATCTAGAAAGAGTAACCTTGGCAACAGTTTTACCTAATTTTGTCTTTGAGAAGGCAATAAACAACTGATCAGATTCCCTGAATTGCTTAGTTGCTAATATATGTAAGATGTATTCACCATTTGTTTGAAAAAATACTGGTAAGTTTGCTTTGGATATCTCCATAGGAAGAAAAAGATGCATTCATTCTCAAAGAAACTCTGTCCTTTTGAAACACCAAATAGGGAGGTTTGCATGAAAGTGCCGTTAGTTCTCCAATCCATCTGGCTGATGTAACTGCCACTAGAAAAATTGTTTTCCATGACAGGAACTTAAGATCTACTGTGACTGCTGGGGGGTTGAGTTAGAGCTTGAAGCTTAATGGTAATATTCCATGGAGGAAAAGGATGTCTTATGGGTGGGTGTAAAAGAAAAGTTCCTCTTGAAAAGGCTTAAGAGATCTTTAAGGAAGATATGGAAGAGTCATTATGACCAATGTGAAAGTTTGAAATGGATGCCTTTTGAACTTTGATGGTGGAATAACTGGAACCTTTTTCAAAGAGGTCTGATAGAAAATTCTACAGTGGATAGAATGGGTGCTGAGAAAGGGTCCAGTCCATTGGAAACATCACAGATAGAGATCCTCTTCCATTTGCTCTGGTATACATTTTTTTGTGGCTGGCTTCTAAGAAGCCAATGTAATCTTGGCATCTGTAGTGGGAAGCCTGGTGTCTCTGGCTATGGTCAAAACTGGAGAAACCATGCAGTTAGTTTCAAGGACTTCTAACTGGTGGAGGCAATCCAGGTGGATGCATTAGAAGATCTTAATAATGATCCAACATCCATTTGGAAAGTACTAATAGAGGCCACAGTAAGGGAAACCATGTTTATCAGGGCCAGAAGGGGGCAATGAGGCCTTGCAAAGTCTTGCTTTCTAGATGAATTTGTTCATTATAAGTAAGCGGGGAATAAGCTTATAGAGGCTGGGAGACAATTGTGGACAATAACATCCCTCTGTGATTGACACTGTGGAGGGATCAGGGCAAAATAACTACTGACTTTGTTGTTGAGGTGGGATGCAAAGAGATCACAACAAGGTTTGCCCCAGAGATGGAAAATCAAGGTTACCACTGTTGGATGAGAGACCACTCATGAGGTGTTATGGTAACCCTGCTCGATATGTCTGCTAAAACAGTGGATAATCCTTGGGATGTACATTGCTGTCAGAAAGGATGTGAAGACATCACTCACTGCCAAGGTCTCATGGCCTATCAACATGTTGGATAAGAATGGGTTCCTCCATATTTGCTGAAATACCATACTTCTGAAAATTGTCCTTCTGTATGGAGATCACACCATACCGCTCAACCATACCATATTCCTCCGAATTTCCTGTTCGAGGCTAAAATAATGGGGGGTCTTGAATTCCCGAGTGGACCATTGAAATAGCATTTTTTTATTTATTTACAATTTTTAGTTAATGCTGACATTATCGCACATCGCCAATGTATCCCACAATGTCATCAATGTGCAAAGTTGTTTGTGGCCACAGGCCTGCCCACAGTTGCCAACATGCCCCTTTGTTGAAAACAGGTGGTCATTTTTTTCCATTTAAACCACATTTGCCAGTTGGCTCCCTCTGATCTCACAAGGTTTGTATACCAGACCCTATTTAGTTAGTGACATAGAATGTGTGTGCATGTTTAGTTTAATTATAAGAATAACATGTGCTAATTAACAGAACTGCAAGGAGCATCAGTAATATAGGGGAAGCATGGCTAATTCTGAGAACGTAAATCACAGCATTTGAGAGTTTTGCACCACGAAATAATCATTAGCTTCTCTTTAATGTGTCTTTGTTTTTTTATTAAAGCAACATGGTTGTAACAACAAATCAGAAAAGAACATAGCCACTAAGCATGTCAGAAATTACTAAAGCAACATTCTTACTTTTTTTCGTATATGCTGCACACTTCTCCCATTGACATTATACAAACGTCTCAGACATGCACAACTCTTAAAGGGGCCAGCCACCCATCCAGAAGTGGAAAGTACAAATAATAATGAGTGCATCACCTGCTTTAACAAAAAACGTTCCGCCTAAACAGCAGTAGTGTTAGCTTACATTAAAGCACCTTTGAAGATATCTTCCAGTGTACAGGTAATGTCTTAAGGTATGCGCTTGTCTTGGTTCTTCATAGGGGTTAGTAATGAAAGGGAAAAATGTACTTGCCCAAATCCTGACTATCTATTTTAGATTCTTTTATTGGAGTGTTATGTTGTTGGCAGTGTTTTTCTTTAATCCCTGACCAGAACTTGAAGGCATCCTAATTTACTTTTTAGGCTTGAGTTAAATTAAACACAAATCAGGTTGAATTACCAATTACCTCAAACGTGAGGTGGAACTTTGTATGTGGGACAGATTCATCACCCAGAGACTCCCTATGCTGTGGAACAGAATCATGGTCCATGTGAGACAGAGCACCTCGCTGGCTCTGTTCAAGAGGAATCTTGACCAGTGGATGGGAGATCGTAGGTTTACCCCGGGGATCATCTCTGTATCACTGCTGGACAGAGGCACGGCAAACTAATGGGTATAGTATTCTTCAACCTAAGGGGTGGTGAAAGCCACATAACTCTGGCTAGGCTTATAAATGCCCTAGGGCAGATAGCCTAGTATGAACCTATGAACCTATGGTGCACTGGTATGGTTATGTCTACTTTTGTAGTCTAACCCCATTCCTACTATAGCCCCATACCTAAATGTTTGCTGATACCTGGTATAATTTGATAGGTCAGCTTTTAATGCCGGAGGGATCACAGAGTAGTGCATGTAGGCAAATAGACCTAGCAGACTGGTCCATTCCTCTCCAATATACCTCATTACAAGCAGTGTTCTTCATCTGTGGTCTTAAAACGTTAATATTCTCTAAGTTCCACACTGAAAGGGTCTGACCCACATTCAGTGTTAGGTTTCTAACTGATATCCTTAACAAATAAAACTGAATCATATAAATTAATCAAACAATTTTTTTGTAAGTAAAACTAGCATATTTTAACCATTCTATGTGCTTCCTTAGTTGAAGTTGTTGAAAAGCTGTTAGCAAGTTTTCCACATTTTGCCAGTTTGCTCCACATTATGAAAAGTAGTTTTCCTCATACTGGAGAAGAAAACTTGAGAGCTTTGGGGTGGTTCTGGTTCTGTTAACACACAACAGCTTTGATTTCTGTCTGATTACTGAAAGAAGCCAGTGGGGATGGTTATTAGCACAGGAACAACTGAAGTTAGCTAAGACTTTGATGAAATGCAGTTGACTGGAAGAAGGAAAGCTGTGTGAAAGATAAAAGTATTCTGCATGCACCAATAATAAGGGGTTTGGGGCGTGGGGTCCAACAAAGGATTTTCCTCATATCAAGTGTTGGAGGTGTGATGGAGAAGAAAGAAGTACATGGGAGCATATGTTCTTGGAATGTAATGAGTTGGCTGACTTTAACAATTCCCTACAGAGTACACTGTCAGAAATACTATGCGAGCAAATGAGTGCATCTAAGGAAATGCTTTTTTTGAGCTGGTATACAAGATCAGAATTGCTTAGACATAGTAAGGCCTTATTACGTTTAATTCTCTTGGCTGCCAAAAAGTTGTTACTAGAAAAATGGAAATCAAAGTCTAAGCCAGCCATAATTGAAGTTATGAATATTGTAACAGAGACAAAAAAACAAGAAATGGGATCTTTAGAAAAGGGTTCATAGGTTGGTATTAGGCTAACTGCCCTTGCGAGCCATTTTAAGCCTAGCCAATTATCCCCTGTGAGATTCAAACCCTGTACCTTGTGCTTGCAAGGCAAACACCTTAACCCTTAGGCCATCCTCCCAATTGGAGTAAATTACATGGAAAACAATGGAAATTGTGGGAAGCATGCATGTAGAAGAATGTTTTGGAGAAGGAATGAGGTTTAGGAGAAGGCAGGAATTGAACCAACTTTATAATATTGCTTTGATTATACTGTATAGAACCATATATTGATGCATAAAGTTTGTAAATAGGAACTTGTTTATATGATTTGATTACTTTTATATAAATGTAAGTTTGTCTGTGTCATAAGTGATAATTCAATAAAGGTGTTAAAAAAAAAAGAATAAGAAAAAAAAAAATGAATCATTCATATGCATTAGTTATTTAACTGGGTTTGTGGGTAGAAGCAGCAGCCATTCACCTGTCATAATCTTAGTCCATACATCTCAACTGTTTTGTAGAATGCCCAGATTTTTGCCTTACATTTTTGGTCTATTCTTCATAAAAATGTGCATTTTTTCTGGTGAACCACTGAGGGCTGCAGCCACGAAATGGCAAACATTTGAGTTTCAGAGTTAATGTCCTTCAAAAAATGCATGCTAATGCAAAACCCGTTATTCTATCGGGTCTATATTAGAACATCAAAGTTTTAAAACTTCAAATGTTCTAATATCGACCCTAAAACAGCGAACGCTGAAAATAGCGAAGCTACAAACACCGATTTTTTTCCTAGGCAAAGAATTCGGTTGGCCGTTTCTGTGGCTTCGCTATTTTCAGCACTGTGGTGGAAAGTTAGGGGTTGGGCTCAGGTAAGTGTGCGATTGTGCGGACGTTAGGGTTAGGGTGCGGGTTAGGTGAGTTAGGGTTAGGGCACGGGTGAGGTGAGTGTGCGATAGTGACAGACATTAGGGTTAGGGTGGGGTAGGTGAGTTAGGGTTAGGGTGCGGGGTCAGGTGAGTGTGCGATAGTGACAGACCTTAGGGTTAGGGTTTGGCTTAAGGTAAGTGGATAGATAGTAGTGTATGTACAGTTTAGTGTAGGGTAGATGTAGGATTTTAAGTGTATGTGTGTGGATTGCTGTTTTTTTGGTGTGCTTGTGTTGTGTGTGTGTTTCTCGGAACAGAGAATTTTTTCCCAGGGAAAAAATTCACTGTTCTGGGTGTTCGAGATTTTAAGCTTTCACTTAAAAGGGGTAGATGAATTAGTGTTCACTTTTCTAAGTGTTCGCTAATTTAATATAGACCCATTCTATCAACCTTCTAAGTTTATGTGAACAATTTTTGAAATCTGTTCCTATTTTATGGACATTGTCCCATCTAATACTTTTGGATTTGTCCCTGATTCTTGTCCTTAGAGGTTGAGAGGTATGAGGCCAGTTACATACGTCTTGTAGGGTTGCCAGCTATCCTTATTTATGCAGGACAGTCCCTATTTGAGCAGTTCTCTCCTCCTAAAAATATATAAAAAAATGCAAATGTCCTGAGATTTTTAGGGCAAAAATATTTTCTAAGTCCCCCTAATAGTTGCATAAAATGATTATTTTGCATCTGAAACACATTGTTATACTATGAAACAAAAGAAGCAGCTAAATTCTGTAAATCTGAGCCTTTATTTTTTAACCAAAGTGAAGTACAGTCCTTTACACTGGTCGCAGGTATTGTCCATCCTGCAGAATTGCAAATTGTCATTAAAAGTGCCCCATGTCCTGCAGAACTGCATATTTCCATTAAAAAATGCCACACTTTTGTCATCTGAAAAGGTAGCAAAAAATCTTATAAAAAAATGCAAGGTTTGTGAGCAGGGGCAGTGACCTATCTTCTGTCATGACCCCAGCTGCAAACAACTGATCAAAAAATGTACCGCTATCACTTAGTAGTGTGTTCATGCACACAGAATGGTGCCAAGCTACACTGCAGAAGTTTAGTAGCTGCAGCTTTCTTTTAATTGCCTTTGCCATAAAAATTGACAGACTCAGGACAGAGAAATTAAATCTCAGCTGAATAAATGATAGTACAGTTTGATACTAAACATTCTTAAGACTTATAATAGGTGTGCTTGTTTCACTGCAGAAGCTTGATAGCAGTATATTCATGTAGCCCAGAGCAGAACTGGTTTTATATGCAGCAGGGCCTAGGGCAGAGTTCGAGGATGCCCCCCCCCCCCAAGCCTATACCAAAATCCCTTTATACAGCTGAAGATCTGGCTAAAAACACTGAATGTCTTGATGTTTTGTGATGTATTTTATGCCTTATTGTTGAAAGATAATTACTTGTTTAACTTTTTTTAATCCCAGCCAAAAGTTATGTATGTGACACCCGACATTTTGTGTATCCACAGATAAAATTGGTGGAATTTTTTCATACAGAGATGAACTGACAAAACCCCCTGATAAGCCAGATGTGTCACAAGCTGTGACTGAAGTGGTTTTTTTTTTTTCAAATTTGAAGTGTACAGTTTTCAAGTCTATAAAAGCATAGGGTTATTAATTAAAAAAAAGAAAACAGTTCACCTTGGCTCATTAAACCTATTCATACTATTTACAGTATCACTCTCAGTACAGCGCAAGGACGTTTTTCACCCTTACTAGTGCCTCCTCTAACTTTATATTACAACAGTTTCAACTTACCACAGGAAGCAGGCTGTATGTAACAATCTACAGTTGTAGGCCTCATCCCAGCCTGTGTTCCAGCTCTGTACCAAAGATAATTCTACCAGGGTAAACTCACAAAAGGCTCCAAAAGGGTTAATGAACTTTCTCCATGATTCCAGGATTTTTTGGTGTGCCCCTGGAATCCATGATGAATTGCAAGACCTCAACAACAAAATCAGAACCCATGTTAGCTATGCACAGACCTGTAGATCACTGTACTGGAAGAGTTATAAACATGCAATGCATAAATACTGATTTTTGGGACCACTTGGTTGAGAAAATGTCACATTTTAAAATTGATAAAGAACTGATACTGAAGCCTTTATATCATGAAACATCTTAGTCTGCTTGTTTAGGACATTAGCAACTATGCTCTTATCTTACCTGGAGATAATTTATCAATATCCTTCACTTGTACACCTTCTCTCTGATAAATGACCAGTTAGAAGGTTATGCAGAAATCAAAACCATCTCACTCTTAAATGCACTTCCTACTCAAGACTAAATAATTTTAAGATGCGGAGATACTTTGCTGTGCGAAAGTCAAGAACTCTATTTCCCAGTAATGCAGTGGGGCACTATTGATGAGATCATCAGCTAAAGCCTAATGATGATTTACAAATTGCCACTGCAGACATTTAAAGTTGTATGTTACTTATTGTAAGCAAAACGGATTTTGAAGGGATACAGTCTGATACATTGGTTAACACACTCTAATGAGCTCTGGGCTATAATATAGTTATACTTAATTATATGTCTAACACTGTAACATTTGGTTTGCGTAAACTGAAGGTAATTCCTGCAGCAATGATTTGATGTTAACCAAAGTGCTCTTCCCAAAAATAGTCTTTGCTAACATCAGAGACTGAAACAATAATAATTTCATGAAATTTAATCATACTTTGACTTAGGAATGGGGTCTGTTTCCATCATGGTACTAGAAACCCAAAAAACTTGAAGAAATCAAACCTTGCTAGAAATAATTGATCTGGCAGATCTGGCTGAATGCAGTATAAAAGTAACCTGCCACTTCAGACCATTGAATGAAGCAGAGATTCTAACAGAAAAAAAGTTTAACCCTAAATTTAAAGGCAACTATACCATTACTCTTGGGGTAAGTGCACATTTGCTATTGTACCATCTGCTGCAATTAAGGTATAGAACAATGGAATAGCCCATCACAACTGAACCGTTGTACTTTTTGTCGTTAGCCAAATGGCTGTTTCTGGTGCTGAATATACTGATGACAAGTCTACATGCATTATTCAGTAACAGCACTGCGCATTTGTATCCACTTTATATGTACTTCTATCTAGCAAAAACTTAAAAGATTTGCTTTTTGAATATATGTGTGGTGGTGGGATAAGCACAAGTAAAGCTGACGATTATTTTACTATTATTTGAAAATATTAGATCCGAACAGCTGGACGTTGGTGCTTAGCACTGAAAATTTGCTTCCCAGATATTTTAAATGCATCCAAGTTGTACAGGTCTGAGGTGCATTAAATGTCCAAAAGTTATGATGCAAAAATCTGGACATTTGGAAATTCTAAATAACTGAGAATTACGTGTGCCATCTATTCACAGACCTCTCCTGCATAGTTCAGTGTCATCTGCCATTGATTTTAGCTCTAATTTTTGTACTATCCCTTGTGAATTGTTTGATTTAAGGAAATTAGACGTTCATAACTTGCTGTGCAGAAAATGCATGTTGTTGGTATCCCACAATTCCATTGGAGTGGATGGGATTACATAATTATGTATGCAAATTTCATGTTACTCAGCCTCCTGATTTTTGGCCGATTGTACCTAATTTTCATGGGCCTTAGTCCACATTTTTGATGTTTCCACGTTGAGAGGTATGGAACACACCTTTAGGGAGGAGGTCCTGGAATCTGTGCAACACTAGTAGGACTACTCTCATCACCAAGATATTAATGTGAAGATTGGACTGTATGTGTGACCATATACACTGGACCATCCTCCCTTTGAAATAACCCCCCAACTGAGAAGGGAAGTGTCTGTGGTTACTGTCGCTGCTGGAAAGTCCATATGGAATGAGCGTCCCTCAGTTACTGATGACACAATCCACCAGGCAGCATGTTGTCTGCATATTGGGTTGAGTCAAATCTTTGTATGTAATGAGTGCATGTTCTGAGACAATTGTACTGCTAATGTCCACTGGAGTACTCTCATGTGGAACATGGCCATTGGAACCATCAGTATTGTGGAGGCCATTAGACTTAAGAGATGTCAGATCAGTCTTGCTGGAAGTGAAGGATGATGAAGTATATGCAGAGCAGTTAGATGTAATGATAAAACCCTGATATCAGGAAGGCTGTCAGTCTGTTGGCTGGTATTGAGGTGGCATCCTATAAATTGTATTTATTGGGTTGGTATTAGGTGACACTTCGGAAGATGTACTGTTATCCCTAAATCCTGCAACAATTGGAGGACAAGATCCAGATGGCATGGAAGCTGACACTTGCAGGTAGCAGTTATGAGTCAATTATCGTGTTAGGGGGACTTGGATCCCTATCAGACATAAGTGCTCTGTCACCACCGCCATTATCTTGGTAAACACCCTGGGGTTTGTGGTGAGCCTGAAAGACAGTGTCTGAACCGATAGTGATTGGCCCCCAACTGGAGATGGAGGAATATCCTGCATGCTTCACTATTTTCACTTGATAGTAACTGACCTGGTGAATTACTGAGCGCATCCAATCATTCTTTCTCAGTAGAGGCAATATGGACTAAATTGTGATAACTTTGAATTTTGTCTGTTTTAAAAATTGATCAAGGTGACTCAGATCCTTAATGGGCCTGAGGTCCTGTGTCTTCTATCGCAATAAAAAGAATCTTGAATAGTCTCTGAATTCTAACTGGTCTGAGGGACTGGCTTGATGACACTTTTTATAACAGTCTTGAAATTTCTACTGCTGCTGGTTCCCACTGACTGGGCAGAACATTGGGCACATTCCCCTTTTTCTGAGGAGGAGAAGAAAAAGGAATTGAATAGCCTCTGGAAAATATCTTTAGCACACAAGAGACTATGGTGATTTTTGCCAGACTTGTGGGTGCAAAGACAAGTGGCCCTCGACTGCTTCCAGAGTGCAGTAAGGCAACTGTTCGGGGTGCTGATAAGGCTTGTCTGAAAAAAAAAACATGGCAGCTCTGATTATGTGGTCCACAATACCCCACTCGGGCATTATAGATAAGCTCACCAGCTTAAATATAAACCCCTATGTCACTAGATGGATTGCAAACTGGCTCAAGGACAGAAACCCACATGGTTAGAATTGGGAGCCCCAAACCAGTTACAGTGGGTGTCCCCACAAGGCTCAGTCCTGGGACCTCTCTCGTATATATATATATTTGGTGTAGGCCAGGCTACGGAAAGGACTGTGGACGCTCAATCGATGACTGCAACTGCCAAACTGCCATAATCGACTCTCTCCAACAAGCTACGCTATCCCCAAAAGGGGCCTCATAGAAACAGACAACTGCCAGAGCCATGGCTGCAGCAAGCTGCCAAAAAGTGTATGATAGTCCCTTTGGCAAAAACAAAAACCTACAAATTACCGCCAGGTGGAGGTGCATTAAGTATAAGTACGAATTAGGGACCTGGGGGGACCTGGGGAAGTAAGTTGATAACAACAAACCACACAAATGGCATAAAAAAGTGGTTAGAAAAACATTTATATAGCCCACCTAATGTGGGATTCATTAATCTATCAGGGAGTCACTGGCTCTTTATAATCCCTCATCAGGCCCATAATTGGTACATTGCCCTTTTGGCTGTACTGCAGCAACTGGAAAGACCCCAAAAGTACCTCACCAAGAGGAGATCAAAAGGGCACAGATGCATGCCATATGCTGCGAAGTTAAAGAAACTCAGCCTAGTGGCATACCGCCTGTTCAGTTCAGAGGAGATCTGTGCCTGACGAGCCATGTCATGTCCACCCCGGACATGCTGCACCTGCACCTCAGAAAATCCATCCCCAATACTGCCGAGAGACTTGAAGAGAGACACTGCAACACAATAAATAGCTGGAGGGGGGACATGCTAACCCACAGATTCAGAGGCTCTCAGAAAATGGAATAATGTCCAGTCAGCCAGAGTCCTCGTCCACTCTCTCTCCTTCAAGAGGAATCTTGAGTGGATGGGAGATCGTGGAGGTATCACTTGGGTCCACTTGTGTCACTGTTAGATAGAGGCACAGTATACTAACCTCTAGGGCTTAGTAGCAAAAAAAATTTAAAATGGGTGGAAAAAAACCAAAACAAATCTGGCTAGGCTGGGCAGATGCCCTAGGGCAGATAGCCTAGTATGAACCTATGAACCTATGAACCTCTGCCTCTAGGGCAACGTCCATTTGAATTATCTCCACCCCTACCATGAGGAGGTCTGTCACCAAGAGAATCATAAAAAGACCTCTGTAATTTTCAGAAGCACATCATTTTCCTTATCCTCTGATTCCTAGAAAAGGATCTTTGTGGAGCAGAAAACCAGATTCCCACTGCAAAGAGAGTCTCGCCATCCTGTCATCCTGTTGACTCCTGCTTAATGTCTCTTTAGCTTTTGGTCCAAAGAGAGTGGAACCATCATAGGTGGCATTAATGAAGGATGTCTTAAAGCTTTGTGTGAACTCACTGAGATTCATCCAGGCATGCTGGTGCACTCTGCTCTGGGTGTACCATCAGCTGCATTTGAAAGCATGGCTATGTTGGAGGTTGACTTTAGGGTAGATAGCTGGGAGTCCACTGTCTTCTAAATTTCCACAGGCAATACACCCAACAGAAATTTGGAATTCTTTTTGCTCATATATGTCTGGAAACTAATAACATGCGCCAAATAATTCATTGATCTGGGAGCAAATGTTGCTGATGCATAAGCCTGTTTCCCAAACTATCCATCACCTTTGACTCCCTGTTAGGGGGGTAGACAAAGGACCTTTGCTCAGAGAGTTCCTTATTTGTGGCTGCTGCTGCTATCACCATAGTATCCACTGGAGGACCTTTGCCCCAATATTTCCTGTTCTTAGGGGCTGCTAAAATTCTGTCCAGTTTCTTGGGTATAGGTTCCACCATGTCAGGGTCCTTCCAAGCTCATTAAGCCATGACATCAATAAGAGGATCTACAGGTTGTACCTCCTAGGAAGATAGTAAACTGGAAACAAAGGCTTCCAAAAACACAGATTTGTCAGGAGAAGGATCTTGGGTAGACCATCCCCTTTCTGTTTAATCAATTCTTCCAAAGGGGATTGGGGGAAACCTTCACCTCATGCAAATCAGTATCTTCCATGAAAGATTCTGGAGATAGGTCTATGTGCTACCGTTTGCATGTCTATTTCTTGTGAACAACTTCTGGTGGATGATCAGAAGGTTCAGAATCAGACTATGAGCTAATGTAGCAAGAAGCCTCAGATACTTGTGGTTGCAACTGTCCCTTCTCACAGGAAGATGGAAAGAAGAGGCAGAATTCTGTTGGGGTTTGGGTGGCACCAAAATGGATGGAGGAGTCTTCCCCCTAGACATAGCTAGGACCCTATGAAAAACCTCAAAGGCCAAGGCTGCAATCAGCTCTGAGGATCTATCCCTGTCCAAGGGCAATGGAAATTTATTGGTATCAATGTGTCTTGACCCCGAAGCTGACTTCAGACCTCAGATATCAAGAGCTGAAGCTCCAAGGTGGCAAAGACAGCCCAGACAATATCAGTGTTGATCCACCTCCCCCTGGATCCCAGCACCAACACTTTGTCTCTGTCTCTCTTCTCAATCCAAATACATTGATGTCAAGAGAGATAAAGATGCAGAGCTATCAACCCTGACAAAGGTGCCTGTGTGCATGTCAGTGCCAAAGTAATCGGTTCAAGTATTGAGTGGACTGGTACTGGAGAAGACAGAGGGTAAGGTGGACCTGTACTCGGCACATTCCCAGTAGACAGTACCAAGAGAACCCCAAGCTGAATCTGTGTCTTGAGGAATTTCCTGACCATCCTGGATGATTGGGTTGAAAAGGCCACCCAAGGCAGTCTAGAATAGCTCCTTTCTTGCAGAATAAGAGAGTGAAGCCTTGCGCTCACTGGTTCTGGTGAGAACTGGGGCCGAGGGAGGAGGAATGCAGTCAAGGAACGACTCCTAGTCAGTTTTGAGTCTGTTCCTTCCAGTACTTTGTGATGCGGTGAATGATTCCTAGATGCTTCCATGTCAGACTCCAAGTTTTTCAGGCTTCTCCTTGTCTTTGAGTTTTGATTTGTCCAGCTTCTTGGCCTGGGAACTACTAGATAATGGCAATCATGCTGACGTTGGAGTTCCTGTCTGTGGACAGAGCGGGGCTTTTATGATTAGCTTTTCTCATTTAGTTTCAAGAGCTCTGGCACTGAAAGAGGCACAAAATTGGCTATCCAAATCTAGATGGGCAGTGCCTAAATAGTAGACACAAAATGAATGCAAATCTTGTGGGGGCAACTTGCATGCATTGACAGCACTTCTTGAAGTCCTGAGGCTCAGCCATTGTAAAAGCAGAAAAACAGTATTTCCAGCTAACTCCTAATAAAGATAACTACCACACCAATACTATCTAATGTTATAGGAAAAACACGCTAACAACCTAAGTATCTGAAAACTGTTTAATCTATTTAAAGTAGTTCACAAGAAGGCTATACTACTGACACGACAATAATACTTATCTTAGATAAGTTCTTATCTTACCCTAAATCTTAGGGTTACAACCTGCCCCTCTTTGGTCAGTTTTGTCCTGCGAAAAAATCTAAAAAAATGGCAAATGTTCTGAGATTTTAAGACAAAAAAATATTTATTAAGTTTTCTTTAATAGTTGCATAAAACAGTTATTTTGTATCTAAAACACCCAAATATTATATGAAATACCATAAGCAGCTCAAATGCTACAGGAATAAGCTTTTATTTTGGCAAAAACAGTGAAGTTATTTCCTTTGCACTGGCCATGGGGTATGTCTGTCCTGCAAAATTGCACATTTCTACAAAAATGTCCCACTTTGGGCATTTGAAAAGGTGGCAACCCTACTTATCTGTATATCTAACCTTAAATCTAAACCTAACCTAATTCTAATAAACAACAAACACATGCCAACCTAAATAGTAATAGAAAGTGTAAAAAAAAAAAACTCTCAGTAGAGAAATGGCTATAATCAAAAGGATATATGTGTAAAAGATGAGAGCCCTCGAGAACACATCTGAATTCTTCAGGAGGCAAATGAGATCTGAGTTATTAGGGTAGAGTACATGGAATTATAGGTAGAGGAGGAGTCAGAGCCCTGGATCTGTAGAAGCGTCATAGTTTGTGCCAAGGTGGGATCTGATTGAATCTGACAATGCATGTGTTAAATCAGATAAAAATAAACATCAGATCAGCAGATACACTGTGTTTAAAAACACAGCTACAACAGGGTGTGTGGGAGGGAAAAACAGTTAGACCCTTAGCTCTTACCTGACTGGCCTGGAACTGGCCTAAATGCAAAGGTAAGTCTTGAACTAGTCTGACATACAGTCAGTGCAGAAGAATGAAACCAAGGCTTAATAACAACTGTTAACACCACTTAAAACAGCAAAAATGCAATGCAACTATATACTGAAATCACTACTATATGCTTAACAACACTTGTTAAAGCAGATACAGACTGTTATAATGAATTTAAAATCAGATCAAGAAATGAAAATGCTTATCTCTATAATAGTAGATCTATTACTATGCAACAGTAATTAAAAAAAAAAATGACAGCAAATCGCAACTTTGGAATTCTCAGACCCATAGCTCTGAGCTGACTGGCCTGGAACTGCCCCAGTGCAAAGCCATGTCTTGAACTAGGCTGACATATATTTAGTACAGGCAAATTAAACCAGAGCTTAATAACAACAGTTAGACCACTTAAAACAGCAAAATTCCAGTGCAACTATGTACTGGAATCCCTAATATAGGCGTAAATACCTTGGGTAAAATAATTACAGACTGTTAAAATGAATTTAAAATCAGATCAAAAAATGAAAACACTTACCGTTTGTGTGTGTGCAGTATAACTATTACTTGTACTTATTTATTTATGGCTTTCTATTTATTCAATTTAGTGCTAGTAGTTTCTTTTAAGAATATGTTCATTTAAGTTAGATGTATTCTGTTAAAGTAGACTTACATGTTTCTCCAGCTCTTTACATCTTGAAATGGAGGCAAAGCTAAAAGGATTAGGTAAGGTAGCCCTAAAATAGGGTCACTTCCTCAAACTTAATGCAGTTTTGTAAGAAAGTTAATAAGATTTACATTTGTTTAAGGGACTTGCAAGAAGGCATTGCAGAAGAAATAAGGGTTTCACCATGCTGTCACTAGCAAAATTTACAAGGAACCAAACTAACTTCCAAAAAATGCTTGCTTCAGTATTTTATCAAAAATATAAATAATCACATCATATAATAAACAAAAATTGAAAATCGTTTGAAAGGAGCATAGTTACCCAAATAATTACCTGTATGGATCAGAATCCATGATCATGTTTACGGCTTTATTCCCTGTGAATATGGTACATTTGACTCAAACTATTCTTTTAATCTTACCTGAATCATTGGTGTAAGTGAGCACTATGCTGTGTTTGTGGTTCTTTTTGTTCTGGGGTCTTGTGTGTTGTCAAGTTTGGCCCCAGGGTGGAACTTGGATGGTGCCAGCATTGTTTTCCCTGAGCAGTTATGATGGGGTTTAGTAAGAGTAAGTGTAAGTGCTATTGGTACCCATAGAAACTTCTGGAGGTTGTCAGCGTTCTTGAGGAACAGATCCATTTCTCCCAACTCTCTTACAATTTGCAGTCCTTGAGATTTATAACATTTTGTTTAGTAATGTGGAGGTGCATGCCTGCAACATGCAGCAAGTAGCTGACTTGTGTTAGCCAGTATGGGGGGGGGGGGTTCTCTGTTGCAGATAGTAATATACAGAAATATCACCTTATCATTTCTGGTGGAGGGGTGTGAAGTGTAGGAATGAGGTGAAGTTCTCAATATATTTTGAAAACAACTGGCACATATTGCCAGGTGAATTGTTTGAGGTGATGAAGATGTCTTTAATAAATCCGTGATAGCACCCCATCATTTTAAAGAATCACATGTTTGTAGAATGTCTGTGTTTTTGCTTCGTAATTTTAGTCTGACCCTCATACAGCTTGTGGGTTTTTGAATTTCAAACTGCATATCCTTCAGGAAATGCACTCTAATACAAAATCTGTTATTCTAGCAACTTAATTTTATAAGGGTAATATTTAAAATCTGTCTGTTATTTGTGCCTTTGTCCCCCAGTTATTTTTGACTTTGTCCAGAATTTTGTTGAGAGATATGCTTGGTAATGATAGCATGCTGTATTGTAAGTGGAATGTTTGGCTAACATTTGGAAATACAGGGTTGTCGTATCCAACTGATATCCATAAACCTTAGGGTGACTGCAAAATATCCAAACTAACAAACAAAAACAATAAGTACAAAGGTCACACAGCAAAAACAATCAGTTAAAGAACAAAAAGAAAAATCTAGCAAATCAAGGACATCCAAACATTCCACTTATGCTGTGCTGATGATGACATAAGAAGGTAGAAACTTGCATGTCCAGAGCTAGTGGGGTTTGGCTTTATTGGCTTGAATTTGTCCATAAATAGACTTAAAAGAAAAAGTCATGGACATTCAGAATTGCCATTTAGCTGAAACACCTGATGTCTTTAAAGGGTAATTTGCACATATCCCATGTCTCCTCTAATACAAGAGATTTAAGGAATCACACAATGGAAAGTCTAGCTTTGCTATATTTTTCTTTTTGTTTTTTAACCAATTGTTTTTTCTGTGTGACCTTTTTACTCATTGTTCTAAATAAGATGAGGTTATGTCAAATGGCAGCTTTTTAAAACAGGATCTTCCAGTAGAGATAATGAAAGTTGTCAGTTTTATTATTTTTTTTTTGACTAATGTCATTTGATAGAAAACATTTGTGATTAGTAGCTTGGGTGCTATGTCTTTTACAGTAGGTAGTATAAATTTTGACATACAACAGCATGACAGAAATGTTGGTACTTTTCCGTTAACGGGGCAGCAGTCATCGCCAAACATCCTATTTTTCAAAGGCCTTTGTCCCCATTTTCACTGAGTGCAGGTTGACAGATATGCCTCACAGCATTACAAATGTTAGCACAGTGACCCTTAAAAATCAGCAGATGGTCCGCAACACAATCACTTCCTTATTTTTTTCAGACAATAACGGCTGTGATTTACACTGTATTTATGAAGTGACGGGGAATCTTTGTAAGACTGTCTGTATAACTGGCAGTGACTTGGGGGAAATCAGTGACAGTCCGATAACAAAGGCAAAATTAAAAGCAGAATACAACAAGCAAAAAGCAGCACTGACTTCTTTGTGAAGCACACATTTTGCCTACTGCCCCCTTAACGGTTTGTCCCCATTTTCAGTTCACATTTTCAACACATCTTCCTATTATTTCTTTGTCCCCATTGTCAGTCTGTGCATGTTGACAGAGATGCCTGACAGCATTAAAAATCTTAACACACTGAACCTTAAAAATCAGCAGATGATCGGAAAGAGGAGAATTTCCTGTTCTCTTTCACAATAAAGCCCAAATTAAAACCAGAATACAACAACAAAATAGGCAGCATGGAGTTGCGACAAACAGTCACTACTACTGTGAGAACAAAGTCAAAAGAAAAAGCACTACACAACTGTAACATAAGCAGTAGTGACATGTGACATGATCAATAGTACTGTGACAACAAAGACAAAACGAAAGCCATAACAAAATAAGATGCTGCCCCGTTAATGGAAAAGTACCGACCTTTTTAAGTCAGCACAGATCCGCACGTTGACAATTATTTTAAATTAATGGGGCAATGGGAGCACACCACTCAGAAAGCTTGGTAATGCTTTCAATGATGCCACAATTTTATATTCATTTTAGGTTCACTTTTACTATGGACAGCAAAGGAACTGACAGCCTATTCAGTGGGGTTAAAGCATATGAAACACCACCTGTGTTTTAGTTTGGTTTATACTGGTAGATATTACAACAGGCTGCATTCTCTAACTACAGCTGCACTGACTTTCTTATTCTTGCTATTATGCCCATTTGTTATGCCACAGCCCTGCTGAGCATTATTAATGACAGAACATCTAACACGTAAACCGAAAACTTAAAACTGAGCTCCTTCCACTCACATGTGGTCAGAAATGTACAAGTGCAATTCTGGTTTCTTTAGGGTTATGAATTTCAGTCTCTGCCTCATGCAACTGTGGACACTTTATGAAACTGTTATATGTGAGTGTGGAAGAGAGGTGAAGAAGAGAGTACAGGCAGGAGAAGAGTGTCAGGAGTGATTTGTAACAGACGAGTACCAATAAGAGTGAAAGGGAAGGTATACAAGAGGGTATTGAGACCAGCTATGTTCTACAGGTTGGAGACAGTGGCATTGACAAAAAGGCAGAAGTTAGAGCTGGATGTGGCAAAGTTAAAGATGTTAAGATTTGCACTGGGTGTGACGAGGGTGGACAGGATTAGGAATAAGTATATTAGAGGGTCAGCCCAGGTTGGAAGGTTTGGAGACAAAGCCAGAGAGGCAAGATTACATTGGTTTGGACATGTGCTGAGGAGGGATGCTGAATAAATTGGGAAAAAGATGCTAAGGATGAAGCTGCCAGGTAACAGGAAAAGAGGAAGGCCTAAGATAAGGTTTATGGATGTGGTGAGGGAGGACATGCAGGTGGCTGGTGTGACAGAGCAAGATGCAGAGGACAGGAAGAAATGGAAACAGATGATCCGCTGTAGTGACCCCTAACGGGAACAACCGAAAGAAGATGAATGATATGTTTGGCCCTTATATCCATACCTCTCAACTTTTACATGCAAGAAATCTTAAAAAAGCCAAAAATAATGGGGGCATAAACAACCAAAATGAGGGAGGGATTTTAAATATTACTATTATAAAGTTATACATTTGCTAGAATAACAGGTTTGTGTTAACATGCATTTTCGAAAGGAAATGAAGTCTGAAGCTCTAATGCATGTCATTATTCAGTGACTACAATTCATAATGATTTTCCAGAAAATCATACATTTTGAGAGGAACAGACTAGAAACGTAAAGCAAAAATCTGGAGAGTTGAGAGGTAAGCCTGTTACACTTTGAATATACATTCCCCCGGGATTCATGAAGGTCAGCGCAAGGACGGCGTTAGCCTTGTGCCAACTGTGCGGCGTAGAGATGGCGCAGCAGCACCACATGCATATTAATGAAGGCGCGCTGCTGCAACGTCCAGGTGCATGGGAAACGTGCGCGAGTGCAGGGGGCGTGTCTAAGCACTGTACGGAGGCGTGAACATGTCGGCTGCAGACGCACAACCTAAAATGCTGACTAGTACAGCCTGCCTCTAATAATAATCACTCCTGTCAATGTCCATGGATACTGAAATGTATGCAAAGCATACAAGACAGTTTTGCGAACACCAAAATAAAAAGTAAACACAGAGACACGTAGCTGAATATTGAGTCCCCGTCCGTCGAACAAATGACATTTAAAACCCCGTGCCCATATTCCATTGTAGTGTTGATTGTTATACCAAGTGGAAGCGAAACACAGCATGTTAGCACACCGCTGCCCTTTGCTAAGCCTAGCCCAATGGTTAGGGTTACCATCTGTCCCACTTTGTGAGAGATAGTCCCTCTCTGGGCAGTTGTGTCCTTACCAAAAATATTAAAAATGTTAAATGCCCTGCGATTGTAGGACATAATTATGTCCCATATTTTGTATAATAGTTCCATAAAATACTTATTTCTGTATGTAAAATACCTAAATGTTACAAGAAACAGAATAAGCAACTAAACTGCTACAACAATAAGCTTTCATTTAGGCATAAAACTAAAGTACTATCCGTTGTACTGACCTTGGGTATGTGTTGGCCTGTAAAATCTGATGTGTGTCCCAAAAATGTCCCACTTTGGTCATTTGAACAGGTAGCAATCCTACCAATGGTCAGAGCATTCGCTCAATATCTGCCCATTTGCGGTCCAAGTCGTCCTTGTCTGGACGGCCCAAAGATGAATGGGTATTACCCGGGTCTACCTACCATGTCATGAAAGATAAGTATTTGCGTGTACCTATGTGCGTAAAGTACAGCATGTGGAAGATCAAAAATGCTAGGGTCGTCTTCACAACCATATTGGTACCAGAGATATGTAGTGTACACAATGTGTTCTGTTGTCTGTGCCATGGACCATCAACCAGAGAAGGGATGGATGGTGTGTGTGGAATATGGGGGGCTGATGGGTAATGTAATAATTTGCCAAGGGGAGACTGGGTCGGACGCACAATAGGCAAACTGGAGGTGTACGAGGGAGCAGTGGGTGAATCAGAAAGAAAACCAAAGAACAAACATTCGCTTCTGCAATACAACCTGACAGGCCATACTGTAGAACACAATCCCACAAACATATGAACATTAAAATGTGCGATACACATGTACAGAAACGTTATCGGCTCACACCCACATAATGGTCTGGCCTGAACTGAGCCATCCAACCCCAGCACACCTGGATACATAATTGAATACCCATCATCCCCTCCACAACACACCCCCCCTTCCTGAACGTCCACCAAAACCACCCATACTCGGGCTGCTAGCTTAGCTCAGCCATATCTGCACATAGTGACCCCTACTCATATCTAGTAGGCACTCACCCTAGGCCGTCTCAGGATTGCAAACTATGTATCCCTTGCATGTATAACCCTACCTCATTTTTGTAAATACAAAAGAATCGAGGTCATTGGTCCCCAAAATTTTTGGATATCCCTCATGGGATAAGTATCTGTTCTAAAGATTAGATTTGGTGGTATGACACGATGTCCAGTCCCGTAGACATCTGGACACAAGTTGTATGAGCAGTAGTTGTCCACAGCCCTGCTCAGCCTCCAGCCGGTCCTGCAGAACCTATGACCCAGGATTAAACACCTGACCATGATGCACGTCTCCCCACGTGCATTATCGGGAATATATACCTTTCACATTCGCATAGCTACACATCGCACATACATGTATAGAAGTAGTTGTCAAGTATGTGTCCAATTCATAAATATGTATGCTTGCAAATGTATAGATATGCGTCTCAGAAACATATGAATAGTAACATGTACTAAACATATGTACACCACCCGACTGTCACATTTGTTGCCAGTACTGTGGAATGGCTGTAGTAAAGTCATATATCCTAATTACCATCCGTACAGAATGTATCACAAATGGTTTAGTGGTAAAACCAGTGACTATGGTGTTCCTGTTCCTGGGTCCAAGCCATGCAAGGCTGCTAATTTTATATGATGCCCAGAATAATGGCAGTCGGATATAGGGTGAGTAAGATGCTTTAAAGCAGACGCGTAAGTGGGTATGCAAGAGTGTATGCGCAACAGTAACTGGTGGTCATTCAACAGTATGGGAAATGTAAATAAGCATGTAGGTGTATATGCATGTGTATGTACAGACAAATATTTATATATATATATATATATATATATATATATATATATATATATATATATGAAGAATGAACATGGTCACAATACAGCAGTCGTAATGAATGTGAAGGGAAACAGCAGCGGAACCCCCCATAATATTTAGTGTTGTCATATCAAGTTGGCCAGAGGTGAGCACACCTCTGCATCCCCAATCACAGGTAGGATGCTAAAAGTCGAACTAATATGTTCTCATGCTAAGTCTGACTTTCAAACAGGTACAGGGCAATCCCAGTTAACAGTCAGATGAGCCAAAAATTGGAAGACTAATTGAACACCCTGACCATGATATGAACATATGTCCCAGGACTATAAGCTTGGGACGTCTGAATATACTTGGAGTGAGCCAACATACGGGACGTGTCTAAAGCAGTAGGGAACGGTGCATGTGTAGTAGTGCGGTTTTCCCAACAAGAAAATGTATGCCTGTTGTGTTAGTGAAGTATTGAGGCATGTGTTCGGGTAACTATGAACCATAGGTATACATATAAATGAAGCAGAACACCAATAGTGCAGTGGTTAGAGCATCCGACTATCGAGCAGACATTGCTGGTTCGACTGCAGCACACACCATTTATGACTCGTAATCCGTATACGAGCATATCTTGCTAATTTTATGCTATATAAAGATATAATACCATTGAAATGTGAACTGGGGTGACGTATCACAGTAAGAATGTAGAAGATTTTGCGTGACATGAATCGGTGGTGAAACAGAAAACCGCAGCTGAAAAGTGTTGTACTTACCCTTTGTTCAACGGCCCTTGTTCTGCCCAGCAACACAATAAACCACGTCAGCCAGGCCCAACGCCAGGACCCTACACATCACAATCAATGTCATTTACCACTAAGCCACGGCAGTTATACCTAACTTCGATGTTATCACAGATATAGCTGACAGCACAGTCATTCAACAGTATGATCAAAGTAATTAAATCATATACATGTGTATGCATGCGTACGTGCACACACACACATATATATATATATACACACACACACACATATATATATATATATATATATATATATATATATATATATATATATATAGGGTAACCACCTGTCCCACTTTGCGAGGGACAGTCCCTCTTTGGGCAGTTGTGTCCTGTACAAATAATGTAAAATGGCAGATGTCCTGAGATTAATGACAAAATCTCATATATTTATGTAATAGTTGCATAAAACATTTATTCTGTATCTGAAACACCAAAATGTTATAAGAAACAGAATAAGGAACTAAAATGCTACAAGAATAAGCTGTCATTCAGGCCAAAAAGTGAGGTTCTGTCCTTTGTACTGGCTGTGGGTATGTTTTGGCCTGCAAAATCTGATGTTTGTACCAATAATGTCCCACTTTGGGCATTTGAAAGGGTGGCAAACCTATAATATATATATATATATATATATATATATATATATATATATATATATATATATAGAACAAACATGGGAACAAGAAAGCATTCATAAAAATAGCAGCGGAACACCTGTATTATCTAGTGCTGACATATCAAGCTGACCAGAGGTGGCCAAAATCCCTGCATCTCTAACCACAGGTAGGATGCTAACAGTGGAAGTAACCTTGTCCACGTGCTAAATCTCACTTTCAAATGGGTACAGGGCAGTCTCGGTCCTCAGTTGAACAAGCCTAAACCCGGATGACCACATGAACACCCTGACAATCAAAAACACGTTTGTGCCAGGACTATAGGCTTTGGAGGTCTGAATATACTTTTGAGTGAGTCAACATGCGGCACGGGTCCAGAGCAGTAGGGAATGGCGCATGTGTAGTAGTGCGGTTTTCCCAACAGGAAAATGGATGCATGCTGTGTAAGTGAAGTGTTGAGGCGTCTGTTCGGGTAGCTATGAACCATGGGTATACATATAAATGAAGCAGAACACCAATAGTGTAGTGGTTAGAGCATCCACCTAACGAACAGGCATTCACGGTTCAAGTTCGACTATAGCACATATAATTTTCCTTGTGGAATGAATGTCATTCTGCTGTAAAGCTGACATTAAAACATGTAAAAGTGAACATGAGTATCACATGGGACTATTAACCAGATCCCTTCAATCAAAGTGGTACTGTCATAATGAATAAGGCACAAGTAAGCACGAATAAGCGGCAGTAAACATATGTAATGCACAGTAAGCATATGCAAGTGCACCTGCGCGGGTATAAGCAGCGCCCAGCATAGAAAATGTATATATGTATGTACAGGTGTAATATATATACATATATATAAATATATATATATATATATATATATATATATATATATATATCTATATATATATCTATGTATATATATATATATATATATATATATATATATATATATATATATATATATGCACATATATATATATATATATATATATATATATATATATATATATATGAAGAATGAACGTTGTAACAATAAAGCATACACAAGGGATGTGAAGGGAATCAAGAGCAAATATGGTGTTATATAGTGCTGTCAGCGTATGTCATAAAAAGCTGCCCAGGAGTGAGCAGAGCACTGCTACTCACACCACAGGCAGGGTTTTACCAGTGGGAGTAACATCGTTGAATTGCTAAGTCTACTTTACACACAAATGGAAAGTAGTCCATGCTGGGACTACCAAAAATTGTAAAGCGCAAATGGCCGTAATCCATAACGCCAGGAAAGGCACGTATGTGCAAATATTACATGATGGGAGAGCCTGTGAATACATGAGGCGGGACAAAATATATGTAGGGCCCCAAACGCTGTGGAGAGGGCAGTGTGTAAAGGTGTGTCATGGCTGTGATAACAAGTGGATAATGGAAGTTATACATGTAAATTCAACACGAGAGGGGTGGAGAACTATGGGTATGATATTATGGATCCAGGCGTGCCAGGGTTGGATGGCCTGGTTCTAATTGGACCACCCCTTGGAGGTCAGTGAGTTCGTAATAGGTATATATGCATACACACATGCAGACAACAATATGTTGAAGTACATTCTCTGTAACACATGCATTCCATTTGCTGACATAAATAATAGGAATGTGCACATACAAACATCGACAGTAGATGGAATAATAGGCTGTGCAGAAGAAGGACAGGATGAAACTGCTAGAACGCAGAGGCGTGTACTGTGTCCAAAGTCAGTGCTGTGCTGACGATAATCCAATGTAAGGGCTTCCCCACACATGGAATCCTTCCTGTGATCTGCCCGGTACAGAAACGACAAGTACTTAACTGGTCTAATTGTAAAAGAAATACGCTGAACACGTACATAACTAGGCTCCCATGTTGAACGTGTGCGATACCGCATAGTCACACATATTAATGAATTGTAGTGTCATGTTAACGGGAGTAAAGATGTAATAAAGTCTAGAGTCTAATCCTGCCTTAAACACTTGCGTGTCCCATGTGGGTCAGCCCAATAATAGCAAAATGTATTCCTTTGGTCGCTCACGTCAACAATGTTCATGGGCTAAATGTATGGGAGGTCGGAGGAGACGTGGAGTGAGTAAATCGATGGGATGGCTCTATAGGAGTAGGGTGTGGCCAGTGTGTAGTGGTGTCAATGCACTGCTAATCCGACAGGAGAATGGATGACAGCAGTGTTAGGGAGGCGTTGAGGTGTGTTTGGGGAACCAGGTGCCATGGGTATATGGGAATATATGCATATGGAGTGGCACTGCAATAATGCATTCATTAGAGCAACCCACTAATGAACAGACATTCTCGTACTGAATCACACTGTATCACATTCCAATTACCATCGGTAATCCGTACATGAACATATTGTGACATCTGTCCGCTGTATAACGTGCAAATTACTGTTTACAAGATAACTGGAGTGAAGTGTCAGTGTCATAATGAATAAGGCACTAGTATGCTGGTGAAGCATATATAAACACCATTATGCATGTGTAAGTGTGTATGCACGGGGAATGTATTGGTTTACACTTGAAACATGGACAGCGATGTCCCTTGTGGGTCACCAAAAATTAGTGATTGGAGCCAAGCCCTGTAATGATTGATGCGACCAGGCTGTTGATGTACACAGGCCAGTAGGTTGTGCAATCCTGATAACACATGGGTTGACACAACGTACATGTGTCCCGACACCGGGAGAGTGGGCAGTGTTTAGGGGTGTGTTTATACCCCACCTGCACCCACAGTAAGGATGAGTGCTGTAGAGGAGTGGCAGGTAGGGGAACTATGGGTATGCGATTATGGACCTAGGCGTGCAGGTGTTGGCTGGCAGAGCCATAATAGGACCGCCCCGTGGATGTAAGTAATATTCCAATGTGGGCATAGCAGATGTCCATACCTCTAAGAGCACATCCACTGGATAGTCTGTAAACCATTGGGGGAACACATAGGGACCATACCATTGAACTGTCCCCGATTACCAGGGACGTCCATGATTACGACTCAGAATCTAACTCTGTCCCACCTAAACCCCTCCTAGAACTAGTGATATTAGGAGGAAAGGTGGCAGAATACACATAATGAATAATGACAACATGCAAGAGTCATAAACAGCATGTACCTTAGACAATGTGTATGAATACATATGCTCTGGGTCTGTCAATGTGTCAGGTTAATAGCACCAAACTTCTAAATGTGTCCCTGAGGTTGTTATGCAGTGTCCCTGATTCAGTGTTCATTCTTCCCCATTTGTATGAGAGGTCTGCAAGTGACAGAAAGCGCATATTCCGCCGACTACCTTAGAAAGATGATAGAATAATAGGTTGGGGTTACCACCTGTCCACCTTTGTGAGGGACACTCCCCTTTGGGCAGTTGTGTCCTGCAAAATAATTGAAATTATGGCAAATGTCCTGAGATTTGGGACAAAGATGTCCTATATTGTCTGTAGCAGTTGCATAAAACAATTATTTTGTATCTGAAACACCTAAATGTTATAAGAAACAGTATAAGCAACTATAATGCTACAAGAATAACCTTTTATTTAGGCAAAACAGTGAAGTACTCTCCTTTGTACTGGCTGTGGGTATGTTTTGCCCTGAAAAATCTGACATCTCTTCATAAAGGTCCCGTCTCACCTTGGCCAATTGAAAAGGTGGCAACCCTATAATAGGTATGCGGTAGCATGACTCGGCCGATATATGTGGCTCCCAAAACCCAATTACTTGTCTGTATTGAAGAGTCTCGGTTCCCATGTATCAGCCAGATGGGAGCAGATTGTATGAGGAACATGATTAAATCATTGGACAGGCCACCGATTCCGTACAGTCGAACGGCATGCCGTCGCCTAATGGGCAGCCATTCCCGATACTATAGGCATGTAATCTGATGTAATAGGCATCACAAGGTAATATTGTGGTCCTCGCTCCCATCCCGGGGTGTGAGTGTCAGATGCAAGCACCAATGTCGGTGCATTTGCAAGTGCAGGAATGAGTGGGTGTAAGCCTGTTTGGCTACCAGTAATGTAGAGGCTAACTGAGTGTAAGAAGCTGTAACCAGAGGTCAGCATTGCTTAACACCGTGCAAACCCACACACACCCACTCCCAACTGCTGTAATGTGCCTTACTCCCTCCGTATCCAATGGCCTTGTTCTGCCCTGCAACCAAATAAACTTCCTCTGAAAGGCTCGGAACCAGGACCCTGCAAACACAGCTAATGTGATTTACCAATACTCCATGGCAGATATACAGACAACGGTCAGTACCACAAACATATCATACAGCGCAGTCATTCAACAGTATAGGAATGTATCCCATCATGTAGATGTATATGTGAGTGATTATGTCCAGCATATAGGTGCATACATATATAGAGATATATCAGGAACATACCATGTGGCAACAAAGCATTACAAATGAATGAAATGGGAAACACCAGTGATGCCTGTAGTATGTAGTGGTGTTGTTCTATGTGATCTCAAGACTCCCTCAGACAGAGATGTGTCATTCATACATGCAAATAGTTGTACAATGGCCATATACATCACTCTGTGCATGTAATATACATTAACACAACAGTACCTGGCCAATCATTATGTGTGAACACTACTTTTGCAAGGTGCTGTGTGCAACATCATCATCATGATAAAGGTAAATGGGGTAACCATAGAGGGACCAATAGTGTTGTGTGTACAATGGGGTCATCCTCATCACGTGTACCTGGACCATTTAGGAGTGATGTGCATACCAGGATTGTGCGCCTGAGGGACAGAGGTGAGGATAACAGGAGTATGTTGTGATGCATATTACAAGGATTACATGTGTCCAGTGGGCACGTGTGTGAAATGGACAGCTATGTATAAGGCAGATGTTGTCCTAGGAGCCGATTGGCCTTATGTTTCCATAGGTGAGGGTCGGATGTAGGGGAAGGAGTGTGGGTATGGCCATGGAGGATAGGTAGGGTAGGATCACAGACAAGACAGCATACAGGGTTGGTATATGACACATGTGGGGGATACACCCCGGACGGGGATGGGTGTTCGGCATTCACAAACCCATGAGAACAGTGGGACAGAGGTCCCCAGCCATGGGCAGCTGCCACTGCACCTAAACAGCTGCAAAGGAGGCAGTGCTGGGGGCTGTCCAGGAGGGGCAGCATCACCCTGTAAATGTGACACTCCACCCTTGAGCTTGTGTGTCTGGCTTCGGAACCCCTTAGTGAGCCCCCAACGCAACACGTCTGGGACCGCATGACAGCAGACATGTACCTGTCTGGTCCTGCTCCCAGGGAGGACATGCTCCATCCTCGGTGGTGGTACCACCAGAAGGTGGTGCAGAGCCAACAGAGGTTGATGTCCAAGGCTGGGCCCCAGATGTGCTAGTGCCCGGTGCCATGGTCAGCTGAAGTGGGACAGGAGGTTCTGCCGGGACCTCCCAACCCATTCAGCCTATGGTGTTGCAATTTAAACCCACATATGGCTTAGTGATAGACAACAGCATACAGGATTACCTACAACAGTATGCATAGATATCACCATCAACCCAACACAACAGATGGTATACATTTGCAGAGGGAGCACAACACATGCATATATACTGCATGCCATCTGTACAATATGTAGTAGACGTGTTACCACAGCTATGAACAGTTGCCCATTATTGGCCTGTCACTGGGAACCCCAGACAGTGTCTGTCATACCACTGTTTCATGTGACACATGTCCAGTCAGGGATGCGATGGCAGTAACACATCCCTATCATCATGTACAGTCTGCAATCCTCACACTATGCTCCTGCTGTGCACAGATGTGTGTTCAGTGTGTAACACAGTAAACATATGGTTTCACACACTGATCAGTTCATGGATGGCCCAACAAATGGGGATCCCCTCACAAACAGAGTACTGTCATGTCTGTATTAAAACATGCAGAATAGCCATTACCACACGCATGTTAAACAGGCAGTAGGCTCAATGCAGCATAACTACACTTACATGCTGTAGTCATGTGTGTCACATCACCCTCCTGTCTTTAGGCTATTTCCCACTGTGTATGATGTTTGAGGTACATCCATATATCATCTGTGATGCCGTGTCAGAACACCACATCCAGGTACCACACACAGCGACTGTCATAGCCAAATACCAACATGTTTTCCCTAGATAGTGTACTGTGTTTATCATGCGAATGGCTATGGGAACACCATCACAGCTGTTCCACATGCAAACAGCTAGTGGAGGACTGCAATAGGTGCAGGCCATCACCTGATCATGTCCATCACTTACAATACACATGCTGCTGCTGAGCAGGTGTACACCTTCACATCCACCAGAGAGTGTGTGGGTGGGACAGGCAAAGTACACCAGAGAAGGGCTTGGAGACTTAATCCTAAGCATCATCTGACACACGCCTAACAGTACAGGGGTCAAACCCCTGACTGAGTAGTCATTACTGTTACATGTGCATATCATTACTACATGTGCCACAAAGGTGACATGTTGCTGTGCTGTAAGAACATATATGTGTGTAGGTGAGTGACATCTGCAACAGAGATATAGTAGACATACATTAGGTGTGGCACACATGGCTGTCCATGTGAACAGATGCCATTGTCACCACAACCACACTCTCTAATGGACACGCATTGCCACTCTTTGCCAGGGCCACAAATACACAACCTAACTACTTAGTTTGTCACACTGCAGTAATGCACAGGACTACATGCACCACAGGGGATATCTGGAGGCTCTATGGGCTAGGACATGTGAAAGTGTTTGACATCTGTTGCTATGCCAACGAGGGTTATACTGGGAGTGACTGTGATTGGGAGCATCATAACCCACACGCAGACACAAGGTGCCAGGACTGACATGCATGTATGCATTGCTTCATGGGTGTGTAGTGGTTGGCTGTGCAAGATGGCTGTACAAGGCTGGGTGAGGGATAATCCTTGGTATCGTGTCACCCGACAATGGTGTACAGTGCAGGAGTGTAGTGTCCGCAATGTCCCACACAGATGGGTACTGCATGATCTGCCCTGACATCCTGGTTACCAATGTGTATGGCCATAGCTTAGCAATGCATGCCATGTCTGTGTTTGATAGTTCTTCACATGGACATTGCCTGGGATGTGCATTGCATATCCCACAATACTGTACAGTGACATGTACAGGTGTACCTGATTTGGCAGGCACATGTTGTGTACACAGACTGTTATCCCCCGATATGCCAATACTGGCCTGGTGTGGCAAAACCTGCTTATAGTGAGCAGGTCGACCCTGCACCTGCATTGATATTATGATACAGGTATTCCCTGGTGTCAGTGGCATTGGTCCATACAAGGCACATGTGTATGGCATTGTATGGCCTCTGTGGATCACGTTTCATGGCACCACATATGTTGCAGGCATCCAGTGGGGAACATAGTGAAGGCACAATGTCCGCAAATATGTGCCTATTGTACCACTGTACAGGGTGCCATGTCCTCTGCAGGCCACTGGATTCACACCATGCCTACTATCTGTAATCAATGTGCATGGTACTACCAACATAGCGGGATATCCTAGGCAAGTGTGTTTGTGCATGGTACATAGGTGCAGGACATATACCGGGTACTAGTAGGATTGCATACTTTGTTCACCAGGCCTTTTGCCAGATGTAGGGGTATGGCTTGCCAACACAGTCATGTGGCTGACTGACAGCTGTACTCCTTGTGAGGTGGCCAATGTGTCATAAGACGGACACCATATAGGAAAACTACAAAATCCGCTCCCCAACATGTCTAATGGTAAGACACCAACAGCCACCTCTACACAGGCTCTGACAGACAAACACACACTTGCCATGTCCTGTATACGAACCCCTACCTACCGTATCACACTGCAGCAATATGCTTTTTGGGCATGCGCTATGGTGAATACTGGGTACAGCACACCTACAGGTGTATACCTAGGTGGGTGACAACAGCAGGATTGACAAAGGAGGTCATGTGATTTGTACAGAGCGTGCATACTCTACAAAGCACTGTACATGTCTCACGCAGGCAGACACACACACACACACACACACACACACACACACACACACACACACACACACACACACACACACACACACACACACACACACACACACGCACACACACACACACACACACACACACACACACACACACACACACACACACACACACACACGCACACACGCGGCATGTCTGGGATTAAAACACCGACCTAACTACTTTAGCACACTACAGCATTACGCAGTTACAGAACACGCTACTCAGATTATTGGGTTACAGTACTCCCAGCGGTGTATTTCTAGGTGGGTGACATCATCAGCCTTGCCAAAGGTGGGTATAGGAATTGTATGGAGTGTGAGCAGTCTAGTCCTCAGGCAGATGGGGCCAAACACACACACACACACACACACACACACACACACACACACACACACACACACACACACACACACATACACACACACACTTGGCAAGTCTGGGACTAGAACACTGACCTAACTACTTTATCACACTACATCATTATGCAGTTACAGAATGTGCAACTGACATTACTGGGTCACAGCATTCCCAGAGGTGTATTTCTAGGTGGGTGACATCATCAGCCTTGTTAAAGGTGGTTATAGGAATTGTATGGAGTGTGAGCAGTCTAAAAACATTATTCAGTCCTCAGGCAGATGGGGACAAACACACGCACACACTTGGCAAGTCTGGGATTAGAACACCGACCTAACTACTTTATTACACTACAGCATTACTCAGTTACAGAATGCGCTACTGAGATTACTGGGTCACAGTACTCCCAGAGGTGTATTTTTAGGTGGGTGACATCATCAGCCTTGCCAAAGGTGGGTACAGGAATTGTATGGAGTGTGAGCAGTCAAAGCATTATTCAGTCCTCAGGCAGACAGGGACAAACACACACACACACACACACACACACACACACACACACACACACACACACACACACACACACACACACACACACACACAGACATTTGGCAAGTCTGGGATTAGAACATTGACCTAACTACTTTATTACACTACAGAATTACGCAGTTAGAGAACGCGCTACCCAGATTACTGGGTCATAGCACTCTCAGAGGTGTATTTGTAGGTGGGTGACATCATCAGCCTTGCCAAAGGTGGGTATAGGAATGGTATGGAGTGTGAGCAGTCTAAAAGCATTACTCAGGCCTCAGGCAGACGGGGACAAACACACACAGTTGGCAAGTCTGGGAGTAGAACACTGACCTAACTACTTTATCACACAACATCATTACACAGTTACAAAACGCACTACCGACATTACTGGGTTACAGTACTCCCAGAGGTGTATTTCTAGGTGGATGACATCATCAGGCTTGCCAAAGGTGGGTATAGGAATGGTATGGAGTGTGAGCAGTCTAAAAGCATTATTCAGTCCTCAGGCAGATGGGGACAAACACACACACACACACACACACTTGGCATGTCTGGGATTAGAACACCGACCCAACTACTTTATTACACTACAGCATTACTCAGTTACAGAACATGCTACCAGCATTACTGGGTCACAGCACTCCCGGAGGTGTATTTCTAGGTGAATGACATCATCAGCCTTGCCAAAGGTGGGTAGAGGAATGGTATGGAGTGTGAGCAGTCTAAAAGCATTATTTAGTCCTCAGGCAGACAGGGACAAATATACACACACACACTAGTGGTGGGAACAGAACACCTGCCTATCTACAGATCACTATTACAATACTACATAGTTATGAGTCGCGCCACACAGACTACACATTTCAAGGCTGTCATTATGACCTTCTAGGAATGCGGACATCAACAGGGATGCTGGCAGTTAAGATGTACAAACCTCTGAACCTGTGTGTTTAAAGTAGGAATCCATCCTGACCTGGAGTATGCCCATCTGTGGAATGGATGACTACTATCACTATACAGGGTTACAATGGCCATGCCCATACACATAGAGGCACATAACCGACACGAGGTGTCACTTGACATGCTCACACACTTAGTAGCAAAGGGCTGTTTGGAATGCACTATGTGTCCATCTATACAAGGTTATACTGGGCATGCTCATACACTTAGTAACACAGGGCTGTCTGGGATGCACTCTGATTCTAAACACGGAAGGCCACAGTGGCCATGCTATTATAGTTAGACATAAAGAACACATTGTAATGGACTCTGGTGTTAGAAGTTGTCATTGTTAGCAGGAACGCTGCTCTACATATATCTGACACCAGTCTTATACACAATGTCTGCTGCTGTCCGTCACCTTAGATGTACCATTCTATACTAAGCACAATACTACCACATGAAGTGATGTCTTGCTAGAAGTGGCAACTGCTTGACCAACACAATGAGCCTTGCTAGGAGTGGCAACTGTTTGACTAACACAATGAGCCAATGTTCTGCTGTAATTACGAGGTTGTCCAATGTTTGTCATTCTGGGATGACATGACTGAAAGTAGACAGGCCTTTGTCACATATCACATGCATCCATGATTCAAGGGAGTGGGGATAATACCTAAGTCACATTCTCCCATATAGTGCCATTCCAAGGCAAATGTCCTAAACACAGGATAACACTCTGACACCTAGAGGACAACTGCATTGTATGCTTATGCTAACCAGTGCTAGATGTGTAGCATCCGTAATCACAGCTGCTCACTGTAGATCCAACAATGGGGAGTACTGACATTTGTGCAGTGAGGAACACCTGGCTGAAGGCTCTGTAGTGTACAATAGCACTACCACCATATACCTCAGAACCAGGCATGTGGGCCATAACACAGGTATGGACTGCTCCAGGTGGTGGTGCCCCCACATACATAGAGGATACTCACATGTACTGACGGTACTCCCACAAAGGCATCACAGATGAGTCAGGTGCAGAACACAGTGTCAAATGCTGCATTCTAGGATGTAAACCTCAGACACCACCATGACCTCGACCACCGACACACATCCATACATGTGGTAGGACATATAATAGTACACCACCATGTGACCCTTGACCAGTGGACTGTACCAAGCTCTACATCAATGTGCAGAGTACCCATGCTGATACAGTTGCATCATGTGTTATTCAATGCAATGATACCACTGTCTGTAACCAGGTCAGCTGTACACATACCAGGGGCCCTTGGTTATTTACAGAATTAGCAGATGACTGTTGCTGTACACCAGTAAACACCCTCAGGTTTGGATATGACATACATGTACCTGCCCTGGACATGTACATGCCACACACACACACACACACACACACACACACACACACACACACACACACACACACAAAACATATATGTAAATAGCATAGCTGTTGTTGTCCTTTGTGCAGACAGGTGGCTACAGCCATTACACACATGCACATGGAATGTAGGTCCATGGCTACTGAATGCTAACAGTACATAAGGTGTGATATCAATGTTGACAGAGGTAACATTCTCTCTGTACAGTCACCCATTACACCTATCATATCATACAACAGTCCATGTGTCATGTATGTCATTACACATGTCCACCAATTGCAATGCCTACAAACATGCCCAAATGACAGGATTGTAGGACCTACACACATGTACATGTAGTGTTATACATTCAGATACCATGCGTGTGCAGTTGCTGATGTATGTAGGTGACATGTATCTTAGTACATCATGCAGTTGCAATGCAGCCTCAACATTGCCAACTGTATATGGTGATATGCTGAATGTACAGAAAGAGAACCCCAGATATGGACAGATGTGTGGAAATAACTAAGTGGTGGGGCATCTTTGCAGATGGATGCTTGCTGAGGACAGCTCACAGGTGTGTCACAAGTGGTCCTACAATCACCTGTGTAACCGGTAAGCAATGGTTTTGTTAATTGAAGGGCAACACACACAACATAGACAGCAGTCAGGGTGACACCGAAGGTAAATCACTTGACACCTGTAACAGTTAAAACCTCCCATGTGCATATATCAGCACTGTTGCCAAAGGAATCTTCAGTACACTTTGTAACACATGCAATACTGATGTAAGTCTGTCATACATATTGTGAGCTAGGCAGGTGTTTGATTCACAGTACTGGCATGTGTGGTTGCGTGTGTGTCCTTATATGTCACGTATGGTGGGGAATACATCTCAATTGTTACTCACTCTCCTGTACACTATTGTAGACATCTGTACAGACTGCAATGTAGAAAGCAGGACATAGGCAGGGGTGTGTATCTCACACATGTGAGGTATCTGTATGTGCATGACATAGGTGTATTCAGTAGTGAATGCCACAGTGTGTGTGTGTGTGTGTGTGTGTGTGTGTGTGTGTGTGTGTGTGTGTGTGTGTATGTATGGCTGTCTGGTCCCTGGAGTGAGGATGTATGTTACCATACTGAACTGATAAGACCCCTCCCCCCATCCAGGTGGTGCAATCTACTATCTGTGTTGATGTCCCCAATCTTAGGCCATACTGACTACCTGTACATGTGTATTCTCTGTGGTGCGTCATATAGGTGCACAAAACTGTAATGATGATTTGCACATAGGCAGGGATCCTCACCTCAACAGTAGCAACTGTGTGAGTGTGTGCTACTGTGTTGGTGAATCCGTGAGTGTGTGGGTATGTTACTGTGTCACTGAATACATGTGTGTCAATACCTGAGTGTGTGGTTGCAGTTGTGTGTTGGCATCCTGTCATGGGAATGTATTCTGTTTTTTTTTTAAAAAAAAAAAACCCCCCCCCCCAGTAAGCCCTTAAAAAAAAATTTTTTTTTTCACAGCCTTTTTCAATTGCCCCTTTTTGGAATCAAGGGGAGGGAAAAAAATTTTTTTTTTGGGAAAAAGTGGACAAAAAAAAAAAATTTTTCCAAAATGGATTTTTTGGAAAGGGCCCCCTTTTCAAGGGGGTTTTTTTTTTCCCCCCCTTTTTCCCTTTTGGTTATATTTCCCAAAACAAAAACCAATGTGCAACTGACATTACTGGGTCACAGCATTCCCAGAGGTGTATTTCTAGGTGGGTGACATCATCAGCCTTGTTAAAGGTGGTTATAGGAATTGTATGGAGTGTGAGCAGTCTAAAAACATTATTCAGTCCTCAGGCAGATGGGGACAAACACACGCACACACTTGGCAAGTCTGGGATTAGAACACCGACCTAACTACTTTATTACACTACAGCATTACTCAGTTACAGAATGCGCTACTGAGATTACTGGGTCACAGTACTCCCAGAGGTGTATTTTTAGGTGGGTGACATCATCAGCCTTGCCAAAGGTGGGTACAGGAATTGTATGGAGTGTGAGCAGTCAAAGCATTATTCAGTCCTCAGGCAGACAGGGACAAACACACACACACACACACACACACACACACACACACACACACACACACACACACACACACACACACACGCACACACATTTGGCAAGTCTGGGATTAGAACATTGACCTAACTACTTTATTACACTACAGAATTACGCAGTTAGAGAACGCGCTACCCAGATTACTGGGTCATAGCACTCTCAGAGGTGTATTTGTAGGTGGGTGGCATCATCTGCCTTGCCAAAGGTGGGTATAGGAATGGTATGGAGTGTGAGCAGTCTAAAAGCATTACTCAGGCCTCAGGCAGACGGGGACAAACACACACAGTTGGCAAGTCTGGGAGTAGAACACTGACCTAACTACTTTATCACACAACATCATTACACAGTTACAAAATGCACTACCGACATTACTGGGTTACAGTACTCCCAGAGGTGTATTTCTAGGTGGATGACATCATCAGGCTTGCCAAAGGTGGGTATAGGAATGGTATGGAGTGTGAGCAGTCTAAAAGCATTATTCAGTCCTCAGGCAGATGGGGACAAACACACACACACACACACACTTGGCATGTCTGGGATTAGAACACCGACCCAACTACTTTATTACACTACAACATTACTCAGTTACAGAACATGCTACCAGCATTACTGGGTCACAGCACTCCCGGAGGTGTATTTCTAGGTGAATGACATCATCAGCCTTGCCAAAGGTGGGTAGAGGAATGGTATGGAGTGTGAGCAGTCTAAAAGCATTATTTAGTCCTCAGGCAGACAGGGACAAATATACACACACACACTAGTGGTGGGAACAGAACACCTGCCTATCTACAGATCACTATTACAATACTACATAGTTATGAGTTGCGCCACACAGACTACACATTTCAAGGCTGTCATTATGACCTTCTAGGAATGCGGACATCAACAGGGATGCTGGCAGTTAAGATGTACAAACCTCTGAACCTGTGTGTTTAAAGTAGGAATCCATCCTGACCTGGAGTATGCCCATCTGTGGAATGGATGACTACTATCACTATACAGGGTTACAATGGCCATGCCCATACACATAGAGGCACATAACTGACACGAGGTGTCACTTGACATGCTCACACACTTAGTAGCAAAGGGCTGTTTGGAATGCACTATGTGTCCATCTATACAAGGTTATACTGGGCATGCTCATACACTTAGTAGCACAGGGCTGTCTGGGATGCACTCTGATTCTAAACACGGAAGGCCACAGTGGCCATGCTATTATAGTTAGACATAAAGAACACATTGTAATGGACTCTGGTGTTAGAAGTTGTCATTGTTAGCAGGAACGCTGCTCTACATATATCTGACACCAGTCTTATACACAATGTCTGCTGCTGTCCGTCACCTTAGATGTACCATTCTATACTAAGCACAATACTACCACACGAAGTGATGTCTTGCTAGAAGTGGCAACTGCTTGACCAACACAATGAGCCTTGCTAGGAGTGGCAACTGTTTGACTAACACAATGAGCCAATGTTCTGCTGTAATTACGAGGTTGTCCAATGTTTGTCATTCTGGGATGACATGACTGAAAGTAGACATGCCTTTGTCACATATCACATGCATCCATGATTCAAGGGAGTGGGGATAATACCTAAGTCACATTCTCCCATATAGTGCCATTCCAAGGCAAATGTCCTAAACACAGGATAACACCCTGACACCTAGAGGACAACTGCATTGTATGCTTATGCTAACCAGTGCTAGATGTGTAGCATCCGTAATCACAGCTGCTCACTGTAGATCCAACAATGGGGAGTACTGACATTTGTGCAGTGAGGAACACCTGGCTGAAGGCTCTGTAGTGTACAATAGCACTACCACCATATACCTCAGAACCAGACATGTGGGCCATAACACAGGTATGGACCGCTCCAGGTGGTGGTGTCCCCACATACATAGAGGCCACTCACATGTACTGACCGGTACTCCCACAAAAGGCATCACAGATGAGTCAGGTGCAGAACACAGTGTCAAATGCTGCATTCTAGGATGTAAACCTCAGACACCACCATGACCTCGGACCACCGACATACATCCATACATGTGGTAGGACATATAATAGTATACCACCATGTGACCCTTGACCAGTGGACTGTACCAAGCTCTACATCAATGGTGCAGAGTACCCATGTACTGACACAGTTGCATCATGTGTTATGCAATGCAATGATACCACTGTCTTTAACCAGGTCAGCTGTACACATACCAGGGGCCCTTGGTTATTTACAGCATTAGCAGATGACTGTTGCTGTACACCAGTAAACACCCTCATGTTTGGATATGACATACACGTACCTGCCCTGTATATGTACATGCCACACACACACACACACACACACACACACACACACACACACACACACACACACACACAAAACATATATGTAAATAGCATAGCTGTTGTTGTCCTTTGTGCAGACAGGTGGCTACAGCCATTACACACATGCACATGGAATGTAGGTCCATGGCTACTGAATGCTAACAGTACATAAGGTGTGATATCAATGTTGACAGAGGTAACATTCTCTCTGTACCGGTCACCCATTACACCTATCATATCATACAACAGTCCATGTGTCATGTATGTCATTACACATGTCCACCAATTGCAATGCCTACAAACATGCCCAAATGACAGGATTGTAGGACCTACACACATGTACATGTAGTGTTATACATTCAGATACCATGCGTGTGCAGTTGCTGATGTATGTAGGTGACATGTATCTTAGTACATCATGCAGTTGCAATGCAGCCTCAACATTGCCAACTGTATATGGTGATATGCTGATTGTACAGAAAGACTTACCCCAGATATGGACAGATGTGTGGAAATAACTAAGTGGTGGGGCATCTTTGCAGATGGATGCTTGCTGAGGACAGCTCACAGGTGTGTCACAAGTGGTCCTACAATCACCTGTGTAACCGGTAAGCAATGGTTTTGTTAATTGAAGGGCAACACACACAACATAGACAGCAGTCAGGGTGACACCGAAGGTAAATCACTTGACACCTGTAACAGTTAAAACCTCCCATGTGCATATATCAGCACTGTTGCCAAAGGAATCTTCAGTACACTTTGTAACACATGCAATACTGATGTAAGTCTGTCATACATATCGTGAGCTAGGCAGGTGTTTGATTCACAGTACTGGCATGTGTGGTTGCGTGTGTGTCCATATATGTCACGTATGGTGGGGAATACATCTCAATTGTTACTCACTCTCCTGTACACTATTGTAGACATCTGTACAGACTGCAATGTAGAAAGCAGGACATAGGCAGGGGTGTGTATCTCACACATGTGAGGTATCTGTATGTGCATGACATAGGTGTATTCAGTAGTGAATGCCACAGTGTGTGTATGTGTGTGTGTGTGTGTGTGTGTGTGTGTGTGTGTGTGTGTGTGTGTGTGTGTGTGTGTGTGTGTGTGTATGTATGGCTGTTTGGTCCCTGGAGTGAGGATGTATGTTACCATACTGAACTGATAAGACCCCTCCCCCCATCCAGGTGGTGCAATCTACTATCTGTGTTGATGTCCCCAATCTTAGGCCATACTGACTACCTGTACATGTGTATTCTCTGTGGTGCGCCATGTAGGTGCACAATACTGTAATGATGATTTGCACATAGGCAGGGATCCTCACCTCAACAGTAGCAACTGTGTGTGAGTGTGTGCTACTGTGTTGGTGAATCCGTGAGTGTGTGGGTATGTTACTGTGTCACTGAATACATGTGTGTCAATACCTGAGTGTGTGGTTGCAGTTGTGTGTTGGCATCCTGTCATGGGAATGTGTATTACTGCTTCCCAATGAGGCATCACACTTCCCACTGGCCTCTACCCTTGTCATCAGCTAGACCGCTCTCTTACCTCACCACTCCATGTAACTGTACCTGTGATGTCACTCAGTATGGATGTCACGTCTGTAGCCACAGTAGCTTAATACACAGCTATCATGCTCTTGGATCAGTAGACGTGTTTGGAATGTGGGACATTCTAACTGTGATGTGGAAGCTACAAGGTGCATGCTGGTATATTCATACATACCGGTGAGTAGTCTACATTTACATATTGGACACTAACTGCAAACACTGACATCCACCGACACGTGCAATTAGACCTGAAGGAGGAAAGCAGAACATTATGTCCAACATGCAGCTACTGTTGTTACACAAGACACATACTGTTAACAGTACGAAATGCATTGCACACCTGTACTACATGGTATGTCTGCTGCCTGCCAACAGTACACAACAATTGTAATCTACACTTATCTTCCTAGTCTGTTCACCATGTGCATCAGACCATATGAGTATGTCCCTGCACCGATTGTGTGGATGACAGGGATGCGGCACAGGCATCATCATATGCACAGGGTGATAATGTTTGCCAGAGGCCTAGGCTGCACCATTGGATGACATCATGTGTGTGAGTTAGGGCCTTTGATCTAACTGGGCGTGTGTGGATATTATGCATGTGTGTGTTGCGGTGCCCTACATATGTTTCCGGTGTGTGCGTGTATGTATGCACACAGTTCCGGCATATGTCTGGCCTACACAGTGGTATTATTGGCAGCTGCAGACTGTGCAGGCCAGGTTTTGCAGTTCATGGTGTCCGGCCACAGCCATGTGACCTGTGCCTGCCAGGGGTTGCATGGGCACTACCAGGCAGAGGTGCAGATTGGGTACTGTATGATGACACATGTCCACTGGAACCGTGTCCCTGTTGGGACCATCCAGGGCCACATGCATGTGGCCTGCTGTGTTGTGGTGTGGACAGCACAGCACCAGCTGCACTGCTGCTGCTACCTCCACTATGGGAGTGGGCATGTGAGGTAGCTCATTCACGTAGACCTGAAACAGGTGATGTAGCAGGCCTACATCCATGTGCCCAATGCCTCACTCCTACCAGATGTTCCAACACAGACAGCTCACACTCGCAGATTGTCATGCCACGATCAAGGACTCCAACCATATCACCCAATTGTCTATCCAAAGCTACAGCATTCTGATGTTGAGTTTTTAACATTGCCTGGATGTTGTTGTTTAAAGAACGGACAGCAGTCCTCTGAAGCCTCTGATCTTCTCTGTTGTGCCATTCAGCATGTGCCTGAGCCTACATTACAGCCTGAAACATGCATCTGGTGACACCAGTTGCTGTGCTCTGTCTTGCAGGGGCATGTTGGCCAGAGGTCCTCCTATGAGCAGCACTGGCCACATGCCTGTGTGGGGCATCACCAGTCAGTTAGCTGACACAATGGTGTGCAGGCACACTTTCCATAGCCCCTACACTTTCCTGTTACAAGCTACCACACTCCAACTGTCCTTCCTCTATGACCACTGGTGAGGGGGTATGTGTAGGCATGAGATCTGTGTGCATGGATGAGGGGGATATAGGTGGAATGGCAGACAATGGCACAGATTCAGCCCCTGACAATCATACATTCATCACTGCTAGAGTCTGTGGGGACACTAACATCAGATGGACCGCAGGAGGGGAATGCACCTACATCACCTGTGAGGGGGAGACAAGAATTGTACATTACAATCTATACAATAGACAGAGACACACACACACACACACACACACACACACACACACACACACACACACACATACAGACACACACACAGACACATGCACAAACACACAGACAGACACACACACAGACATACACACACACAGACACACAAACGCTATGGCACCCAACATGCATGTGATATGGCACCCAACATGCATGTGATATGGCAGAAAGCATGCAGCACGCATATGATATGGCAGACGGCATGCAGCGCAGACAATAATAGTGGTAGTTATCATACATCCCTGGGTTGCATACAACATCATGCATGTGTCATTGCAGAAGGCATGCAAATTACACAATCATAGTAGTAGTTAGCACACATCCCTGTGTTACACCATGTAGACCAGCACAGGTTAACAATACACCTGCCTGATGTGTGGCATATGACCTTGACAATCCCATGTAGTATGACATGTGATCTGCTGACGTGTGCAATGACATGCATACATGTTTAACACAATGGTGTCCTGTGAAATATACAGTGGGGTAATGGTATCCCAATGCAGTGTTGTCTGTCCACCCTACAGATATACTGCACATTTAGCTGATGTCCATGGCCATTGCAGGAAATCATGAGGCATCTCTATTGCTATACAGTGTGAGTTACAGACACAGTTCATAGCCATGACTGTGTTCAGACACAATACATATATACTGTGGAATGTGACCCACATCACTGAGGTGTATACACACTAAACCATGATGTGGAATGTGTGACAGGTCACTGAAGGGTATCCAGATGACACCCCTGCACATCTGCAACCATACTGCTGCTGCCTGGCAACTATGGCCAGACATGGCAAACTCATTGGTACACTATGTCCCACATGACATCTGTGTACCACACACACACACACACACACACACACACACACACACACACACACACACACACACACATGAGGAGCAAGGATGACATTGATGTCCGACACCAGCAAGGGGAATGTATTGTATCTGTGGGCTGATGTGGATACTGTACAGGTAACTGCTGTCATGTTGTGACACACTCAAGATGTTCAACACATCTTATGTGGTGGATTGATATCATGCCTACACAAGATGTGCACAGGCCTGTAGGATGTCTAGTGTTCCACATCTGCAATATAACCATTACACAAAGGCCATAGTTGGAACACGTGGAGCCAATGTATGACAGAGTGTACACACAAGCACATCATGTCTACTGTGTATGTTGCTTCATGTCTCTCCATCCTCCATGGCCATGTGTGTTCATGTGTTGGCCAAATTATTGTGACGGGCATTTATTTCATATATCTGTGTTGTCCCATATGACATACACCCATAGATGTCATATGCTCCACTGACGACAGGGTTATGCAGACAAAGGGTGGTATGTGGGATATGTTTTTCAGGATAGTTAGGCAGTGTTGCAGCCAGGCCACTAGATGTCATGGACATGTCAAGATAGCACATCACATTGTGTGACATTCATAGCAGGGCTATGATCCACACCAGTGAATCCTGTGGGCTGGCCATACTCTGGCTGACTGTGTAGTAATGTTTGTATTCCCCACATGTGTAGTTCTGATCTGTAGTACATGTCCCTTCAGTGAACAGCACCTCCACCATTGTATGCACAGCTGTCCACACATCTGGCAATGACAGTTTGTGAGGTTTCATGTCGGTGTTTCACATAGTTTGCAAGTATTGCACATGGGTTGCCATTGTGATGCATTGCAGGCCGACCTGTATATTGTGACAGGACCATACATTATGTGTACATGTGGTAAATGGCCACATGGCAGATAGATCTGTGCATTAAGATGCCTGATAAATAATAACAGTCTCACCTGCAATGGGCTGCTGTCGCAGTGGAATGCCAGAGGTACCTAAATAGGAGTAACACAGCAGTATGATCATCATCCATGCCTGTATGATAGCTACAGGGTGCAATGTGCATGTTAACACATGCACCAGTACAATAGACTATACTATGGAGTATGCACATGTGTGCATACACAGAGTAGCATACTATAGTATGCGGCATGTGTGCATACATGCCTTGCATATGATGTTACATTACATATTGTACAGTGACACATGTAACTATATGGAATATAGTTGTTATAGGTGCAGTAGTGACTTACCAGGCAACTCCAGGCTCAGTGGTTGAGAGACACCCATCTCCACAATATCGGCTAAGGCTTGTTGATGTTGTTCTGCAGGTGTCCCCAGGTTGGCCAGTAGCTCCTCGGTACGTGTGAGTGGGGGCTGGGTTGGTGGCCCACCACCTGTTGCACCTTGTTCCCTGGTAATTGCATCTGCACACTGTTTCACCCATCTGATGAGGTCTGTACAGTGTCTGTGCACCTGCTGGTATGTGCGGTTGTTGCCACCCACATCATCAACCCTCTTGCAAAGTTCCATCCACAGGGCATCCCGCTGCTGTGCATCCTGTGGCACATGGCTGAACAGGATATCATGATTGTCATGTAGGTATGGGATGAGGGCCTCATCCTCCAAGTGGGTATAAGTGGGTAGCCTTGCATGCGGCATACTTGGAAGACATAAAGATGGAGACAGGTCACAGTAACTCACAGAGACATACAGAGCTATAGCTGAACATATATGTGTATCACATTTATTACAGTTAAATAGTTGTCTTTGCAAATCTACTTGACACTGACACCACTGACATGTTTGTGTCACACACATGTGACACTCAATGGTGATTGGTTATTATCACCATATATGTGTGTGTGTGTGTGTGTGTGTGTGTGTGTCACCTGATTACATTGCTCATACTCCATGTGGATGCTGTCTTGATATGGGCATGTCTGTTTGCTTGTACTGGTGTTCTTACCTATCAGCACATGGATGGATGTGTCCACATTAATGCAGTCGACCTTAATGCTGTGTATATGTCACATATAAAGACTTACACTGCCTTAACGGACATGACCTGTGACCCTGCAGACTTGCTCACAGAAGGTTTTACATGTATGTGTTTTGCCATATACATCTACACAGCACTGTACAGCAGTTCAACATCCTGCCATGTATCACCTGTGTTGCACATGTGATACATATGGGACACTGGCTAGCCAGATGGTATTTGCAGGGATGGATATCAACTATAGAATGTACAGTCAAAGTCAACTAGTAGGCTATATGCCCTGGGCCATGTATGAATCTAGGATGAAAGGTTACCTAGCTGTAGCTGACAGGTGGGTCTCTGGGGCTAGGTGGAGCAGTGCCACATAACGGATCCACAGGGTTAATGATACATTTACCATGCGGTCATCACACCATGTCTGAGAGGGGGGCAATGTGCAGCTTTGCTGGACAGGAATGCATAGTATGGCAGGACTATGTAAAGTGTATGGCACAAGGATCTGTCCAGCATGTGGTGATCCTAGTACTAGGAAGGTGAATGTCCATGAAGTATGTGTTTGAGATCAGGATGTGTACGTGTAGCATGTCCAACATCACTGGGTTGGACATGGCTTTATTCGGTGTAGGCATCATGCTACATAGTGGAGATGGGAATTGGGAAGGCTGATGTAGGCCATCTGAACATGGCCAATACCCCTTAAAGGAAATATGTGATCTGATATGGGTCACTTCAGTGTTGAGTATGGCTGGACAATGATCTCTATATTTATGGATGGCACCCTGTCATGATTAGGGTTGCCACATATGACTACCTGACAGGTGTGGTGACATAACTATCACAGGAAAGACAACTGCCCAACTGCATCCCTTACACACAGTGTCCATTATGTTGACCGCTGCCTAGGTGGAAGTTCATGGGTACAGGGTTATTATCATAGGGGTAACAATGCAATATGTAGCTGTCAGATTGTGTGCATATGTCACACACCTCACCCACAAAGCCCCTTCTGTATGTTTTCCACAACACTCTGAGTCAGCTATTGCTCCTAGGTCATAGTCATTTGCATACTTCAATAGACATATGTCTTCTGTTAGTCTGTGTGGTATAGACTACAATGAGGGGGAGTACAATGAATTAACCTTGTCTTACTGTAGCTGGCACTGGTGTGATGTGCATGTATTATTCAGACACCTTCTGTAGTGTTGGTTCTGCCAAAAGTCTCGTTGCAAAACACTCCTGTGACATAGGAATGTACATCTAGTATACTGAGTATAGGTGGAACACAGTATGGGTAATGATGTCCTATGACCTGGCAAGGTTATGATATGCAGTGTGAAATCAACCTTACTGTTATCCACATCTGTACTGCTGACATCAAATAATTTGATCAAGGTTCATGGCCTTGCAGACCTGACTCAGCAGGGTAGTTGTGCAGTACTTCCCATTATCAGTGGTGTCTCCCCCTTTGTGGGTTGTGATATCTGTTGGTGTGCACCATTCAGTGTGCACACAGGCTGACATAAAGCTATGTTTTACATGATGTGTACATGGAGAGCAACTTGTTTTGCCATATGTGTATGATACAACCTGGGATGTGGACAGGTCCCATGCAGCCTGAGTGCAGCTTGTACCTGCATATTTGTGGTTACAGGGGCTCTGTAGTGTACATGGATATATGATTGTGTTCCTGTTCGGGGGGGGGCAGTGTGTTTATGTTATCCAAGACCCTATCTGGATTGCTTATTCATGCTCAGCACTTATTCAGAACTTGTAAGCACTACGTAAGCTACTAATTACTATAGCACTCAATCTTCCTCATTACCTAGAGATAAACAGTTTTTTGTACGCACTTTTCCCACTTGCTTAGAGTAAAATAGCTCTTATACTCACTTTCCTCACTTATCTAGGGGAAAATAGTTTTATATTCAGGTATGTCCAAGGGTCAGCTCCCAGTGTTCTTTCCTGTCTATCTGATGAATTTGGACATCTTGAGGCAATGTAGACACTGCCCCATGTACACAGACAACCCTCCACCTACCACCCAACACTACAACCTGTGAGAGATGCACTTATCTAGCCAAACTGGAGGTAAAGCTCTCTCCAACCAAGACTGACCCTGACAGTCATGTGGAGAAGGTAAACATTTGCACCACACCACACTCAACACGTAGTCTCTGTACACCACATAATCCACACATAGTAACACAAGAACATTTGCGGAAGCTCTCAAGAATAATCTGTCTGAGCAACAGAGACCTCCAAAGCGGAAATGCAAGCAGCCTCCATCCCCCAACACAACCCCAATGGCACATAGCCCACAGGGTCAGTGTGCCACTCAACCACAGCCAATAAGGCAAATCAATGTACCCAACACACTAGTCATAGGTGACTCTATAGTCAGGCACACTGATGTTCCACTCACCAGGCTAAACAAGGAAAAAGTTACTGTCAGCTGCCTGTTGGGTACCAGGATCCGCCACATAACCCACGCACTGAGGTCACTCCACAATAAGTACAAATATGACTCTGTCATTGTCCATGTTGGTGTGAATGACTTGAGACGTACCTCCCTAGACTACATGAAAAGAGGCATGTAAGAGCTCTCCAATCTTGTAGGCCAGGCAGGTATGACCCTAGCCCTGAGTAGCATTCTGCCATCACCCAGAATGATACCGCAGTATGAGGACAAAATGATTGACTTCAACAATTGGTTAAGCTTCTGGTGTCATTCTAAGGGGATCCAGTATCTGTCTGCTTGGGATGACATGGTCGACAGACCACGATGCTTTGCCACAGATGGCCTGCACCTGTTGCCCCTGGGATTCCAGATACCGGCTAAGGCTCTTGCTGCCCCTATAGTGCCTTCTTTAGGCAAGGTTCAAATAACATATTCACCACCATAATAGGAATAGGCAAGCTCAAACTGAGGGCAATGCTACTCAATGCTGGAAGTCTAAATCTCAAAATGCACTCACTCGAGGCACTCCTTGTAATGGAGAACATTGATATCTGTGCAGTGACTGAGACCTGGTTCAAGGCTCCAGAGAGCACCCCTGCATTACCAGGCTATAACTCATAGCACACTTTTCGGCCATGTAACCTGGACTGGAACACCCAAGGTGGAGGTGTGTCCATATTCATTAAGGATATCCACCCCTCCAGGCTAGTTGCTTAGCACAATGCATCCGAGGTTATCCAAGTGCAACTACCTCTGGGCTAAACTGCAATCCAAATCGTAGCTTGCTACAGATCCCCCACCATGCCCCAAGATTCCCACCCCTCTTTTCTTGATGTACTGGAAATTATTAAGGTTCAACCAACCACCCTACTAATGGGTGACTTCACCTACCCCACCATTAACTGGGATAACTACTAGTGTACCAACTCATTAGCTCAATGCTTTCTGGAATTCATAAACACCAATGCCCTAGATCATCTTATCCACACACCCACCAAAGGCAACCATATCTTAGATCTAATCATTCCCAACATGAGTGGCCGGTGTTCCACGCCTGAAGTCAACTCCTCGTTGGACCGATCCGACCATAAGTTAAGCACCCTTCATATCCACATCCTGCCCCCACCCCCCACTAAGGAAACCACAGTATAATATTTCTACAAAGCCAACTTCTTAAGACAGACGTGGTGAACTTCATGACACCCATGCAGATGGACAATACAGTTACAACTGCTGAATCCTACACAAATGCACTCTATAAGCACTTACACAAGTGCATGGATCATGCTATCCCAAACATAACCAAGACGCTATACTCCTAATTAAGGAAGTCAATCTGGTGGTCCCCTGCCACAAACAAACTGTACAACAGAAGGAAGACACTGTTGCAAAAGAGAGTACAATCCCATGCATGGAGGAGCTCCCTGGTCAGCATCAGTAGGAAGCTGAGATCCCTTATAAGATCCACCAAAGCTAGTTACGGAAACAAAACCGCCACTAATTCCAAGGACAACCACAAAGCATTCTATAGCTATGTCACATAGGTGCTAGTCCCCTACATACCGAAAGGGTAATAAGGGATCTGGGAACCCCAGTAGATAGCAATCTCTCCTTTGATAACCACAATGCCAAGGTGGTTATAATATCCTTCTATGTGGCCCCCCCTAATCTCTAATGGGTTCACATCCAGAACAAAGGAGGCCATTGTGCCTCTCTGCTCATGACTTATTAGACTCATTAAAGGATACAACACCCCATTTGGGATGTACCTTACAAGACAACTGCAACAGCTTGGAAGACCACAACAATACCACACCAAGAGGATTACTGACCTCAAACAGTTGACCTATGCAGCCCAACTAAAGAAACTCCAGCTGTACTCGGTTGCATACCGCATACTCACAGGCGATCTCTGCTTGACATACAAGGCCCATGTCCAACGCAGTATTGCTGGATATGCTCCACCTAAACAGAAGCCCCTGAGAGCCACATGCTCTAGGGATATACACCTAACCACAGCGATGACTAGGACGTGCTGGATGGATAAATTCCTGACCTGGAGACTCCCCATGCTTTGGAACATGATTCCAATGTGCATCAGGCAGGGCCCCTCACTAGCACTCTTCAAGAGAAACCTTGACGGGTGGATGGGAGACAGACATGAACCCCGGGGATCACTGCAGTGGCTCTGCTGGACAGAGGCACAAGGAGCTAATGGCTCTGCCATTCAGAGGCACAGGGAATGTGGCGGAAGCCAACACACTCTAGCTAGGCTTATAAATACCCTTGGGCAGACAGCCTAGTACCTACCTTTGAACTTATTACATGTCTTATGTGCATAGATAGTTAACTAGTTCTTACATTTTACTTTGCTATCATGCTGTTAAACTGTCGGGTGGCTACAAGTCATATGTATCCGCTATTGTGTATTTTAAATGCCAGTAGACATAACTAATGTTTGCCTAACATAACAGTAATGCTGTGTAACTTGTAATACATATCTGCCTACAATACTGTACATTACACAGTTATTGGCACAATATCTCACAATGCAAATCATAATTGCACAGTAGGCCAACCTTCAACATGTTATTCTCAGTAATACACCCATACATATGCCTAATGTTACAATATATCAACATATGCTATCCCCTGTTATAGCACATACTTGCTGGACCAACTCTGCCACTGACAGCAGCTGGTGAGGATTTGTTGGGTTCAAAGCCCTTATATAGCATCCCTTGTGGTGTATGCGGTGTTTGCCTTGTGACCTACAGCAGTACACACACATAAATACTACAAGCGTTACTATGCTCAACAATACATCACTACAAGATAACTGTTTCCACTATATGCATTGCGTACACTTTAAATATTACAGAACAGGTACTACATACACAGACATACTGAGTGTTCTACATATCTTATTAGTAACCCGAGGTGTCGTCGACTGTTATTTCAATCCTTTTCAGTTTGTGTTTCAATCTTCTTTGTAACATTCTGCTGGTATATACAGATGGCTTGAATGTGTGATAAGCCATCCTTTTATAGTTAAATATCGGTAACGTGCTATCCTGACCACCAATTGGTGCTCCAAAGTAGTTAATTAGATGCACATCAGCTGTGCAGCTACTCCATTAGCCAATACCATGTGTCTCTGACAAGGTATGTTAAGGCTTCTGCAGATGTCGTACAGTGAGTGAATGATTTGTGATGTTATTACAGTTTGTATTGTAATTTGTTTAAGTGTGGGGGAGATGTTGGTGGGTGTACATAGCAGATGCAGGTGTGTAGGAACTGCTTTTATACATAATCGATATGTGTGTGATGGTTCCTTCCCTATTTGAACACCTATCCTTTAGTGGACTAATACTATGGTAATTGCAAGCTGATTCATTAAGGCACTGTTAATTGGTTAATGTATAGCATGCAGGTGATGTTAGTCCTTGAATCCTTTCGGCAATACCTCAGAATGTAATAAAGTGTTGCTACATGAAAGCTGTGTATTTCTGTCATAGGTATTTGCAGTCATTGGAGTTGTGTTGGTGACTGACCCTCTTTGGCTAGGGTTGCCACCTTTTCAAATGGCCATAGTGGGACATTTTCAGGACACACATCAGATTTTACAGGCTGAAACAAACCCATGGTCAGTACAAAGGATAGAACTTTCCTTTTTTGCCTAAATAAAAGCTTATTCTTGTAGCAGTTTAGTTGCTTATCCTGTTTCTTGTAACATGTAGGTATTTTAGATACAGAAAGAACTATTGTATGCAGCTATTACAATACATATGGGACATAATTATGTCCTGCAATCTCAGGACATTTGCCACGTACAATATTTTTGGTCAGGACACAACCGCCCAAAGAGGGACTGTCCCTCACAAAGTGGGACAGGTGGTAACCCTATCTTTGGCTAGTGTCCATAGCACATATTTGTAATAGTGTATAGGCATATACTCTCCATATCCTTTGTTCATAAAGGTTGGTCATGGCGGAATGTGTGATTGCTATGGTCCATGTTAGACTCATATATGAACATTTCAACCTCTGTATACGGGGTACCTACAGAATCCCGAACGCACACAATTCTGACGCCCATAGTACCGAGCACAGACTCCCATACCCCACATTACTGACAGTGACAGTCTAACTCGCGAAAGTAACACAAACATGGAACACACACACGCACACAAAGACACACTGCTACCCACCACATCCAAACAAACCATCCTACACTACATATGAGCAGGTGGGCAAGCCCCCTACACCCCCCATGTGGGTGGCTGCACCCCCCACACCCCTCCTACTTTAATATTCTACCTCCTAGATCGCACAAACAGATGTACAAAGCAAACCCACACCCACACATTACAGTCTCCCAGGAACACACACCACACTCAGAACACACACTTACGCACACACTACAGCCCTCAGAAACACACTTACACACAGTAACCTACCTGAACCACAACACCAGGAGCACTGACTAAATGTCCCTTAACATTGGGATTTTAAACCTTGCGCTTCTTGTGTTTCGGTACTGTGGTCTTTCTGTCTTTAAGCCTCGTGATTACGTGCGTCAGTATGTCAAGCATTCGGTATTTGGTAGGTATCCCATTTATATGTACCTCCATGGTTATGTAGATGTTGTTAACCTATCTATATATATATATATATATATATATATATATATATATATATATATATATATATACATATGTATATCCCCATATATCGACATATATCTATCTCTCTCCCTCTCTCTCTCTCTCTCTATATATATGTATATATATATATATATATATATATATATATGTAGCACACACCTTTCATTGGGTACATGCCGGTTTGTCCTATTTCCACACATTCCTACCTTTTGTGTTTTAACCTGTCAGAATACACAGCTGCCATTAGTACATCTCAGGTAGCTTAGTGGTAGGTTATTGTGACGATTGTGTACATGGTTGCATGTTCTAATCCTGGCAGTGGTCATTGTACCTCTCAGACCAGGCACTGGTAGTGCAAGGGTGATTAATGCACATTTCAGCAGTTCCAAATGTTTATTATTATGTGGAATACTACCTATATATGCAAGCTGTGGTTAAGTTATATTATGTAACATGTAAATCATCTCTGACTTTATTGGGATTTGAACCAAGGCTGCACAGATATTATGCAAATGCTGTAGCCATTACACTATTGACATTAACGTTCCTTCTGCCTATTTCCTGTGTCCATGAATCCTATGTGTAAGCTTGCCCACACAACAGGCGGAGCCACCTACACCCAGTGAGCTTCTCGAAATACCGACATGACACATGAATTGAGAGACTATACATTAACATCCTAACTACATTTGGCATAGCCACTCACTGACACACTTCAGGGGAAACCTTGATGTGTGACTGGCCAACAGTATATACATCCCTGGGATTATGTGTCACAGACACATACAGCCAGGGTGTGGGGGAGCCACTCCAATTCTACAGCTGCAAGACCTGTTGGGGAAATTGAATGCTGTTGGTTTGGCATGTTATCATGCCCTTTTGAGATCACTATGTGCCCCTATCACCCTACAGCACACCAGTCCTCAACAGCTTCCAGCAACTCTGCCTGGAATCACTTCATTGGCTATGCTTGATAGAGGCTCAGTTACTTCATCAATGGTGCAGGTAAAGCCACCACACTGTAGCTATGTTTCTAAAGGCCCTTGGGTAGATAGCCTACTACCTATTTGTGAACCTCTACAGTGCAGGCCATCTCCAACATCATATGTGATTATACAGAGTTTTCTGATCACAATATACAGTGTAAATTCACCATGTAGTCAGACAACAGTTAAGTACAGCAATAGCATGCAGACTACTGATAAATAATCACACCAAAAGCCTATCTTGGAAGCTAGTGGACATGTATAGGTTTCAGGCTTTGTATTGCTTACAGTAGGTTACCTACAGGAAAGATGGGACACAAGCACAGATGGGATACATGCCTGCAACAATGCCATACCAACTTGCATGTGTCAGCCTAAGGCTTTGGAATGCTGGGCAAGGCTATTGGCGCCCCCATGGTGCCATTTTTAGCAGGTCTCAGAGGTGAAACTCACCTCCATGAACTGCACAATAGCGGAACCAATGAGGGTTAGGCTACTCAACACCAGGGGTAATACTCACAACATGCACGCACTCACAGCACCCCTCAGTATGGACAACATCTGCATCTGTTCTGTGACTGGTACCTGTATAAGGCTCCTGTGAGCACACCAGCACTACCAGACTACAACCCATAACACACATTTCAGCCACTGTACATGGACTGGCACAGACATGGAGGGGGTGTATCCATATTCATCGGGGATACCTACACCTCCAAGTTAGTGGGGCAGCATGATACCTCTGTGATCATCCATGTGCAGCTAACATCAGCCACAACTGCAATGCAAACTGTGTGCTGCTACAGATAACCCTCCATGACCCAGGAGCACCACTACAACTATCTGGAGACAGTGGTAAATATGACAGTCCTACCAGACACCCTGTTATTGGTTAATGTCAGCTACCCTACACTTAACTGGATAACCTACTCGAATATTCACTTCCAGGCCCAGCACTTTCTGGGATTTATCACCTCATATGGCCTGTATTAGTTGGTAGATGGACTAACGAGAGGTGAAAACATACTAGAAGTGGTAATCACTGACATGTGCGACAGGTGGACTACAGCAGAGGTAAACCGCTCACTGTTTAGATCTGACTATGAACTATTCACTGATGATTTCCACTCCCAACCATCTCCCCCACCCAAGGAACACACAGTGAATACCTTTCCTACAGCTAAATTCACAGTATTAATGACAGAGGTGGGAGGGTTCACAGCCCCCATGCTCAAGGATGACACTGCTCAAGATACAGACAGAATTATGAATGCACTCTATAACCACCTACAAAGATGTATGGGTCGTGCCATCAGTGGTAAACCAGGACTAGCTACTCCTACACAAGCACACGAGTCTGCTGAACCCCTGCATTATACAGGCTATACAACAGAAGTAGTACAGTAGTCCAGAACAGCAGCAAATCCCAAGACATGCAGACGTCCGTGACCAGTATTAGCAAGGTACTTATGTTACTCATTTAATTATCCAAGGCTGACATCCACAGGTAAATGGGCATGGATTCGGAATATGACCAAAAAGGCTTCTTTGACTATGTCAAGGATGTAAGCAGTAACACACAGATTTGCACTGTGCTGGTGCAATATTGCACTGAATATACTGACCCTACTGATATCACCAACACACTTGATGATACATTAGGAGCAAGCTTCACCCCCTACTGGGCCCACAACAATACCCAAAATGTACAGTATCCCAGACATCTGAGACATACAGGTGGTAATGGCCCTTTCAAACAGCATTACAGAGCATCAATGGAGGCAGATGGTGTCCCAGACTGCATCCTGCAGACACTACAAGACAAAGTGACCCCCCCACCTAATATACAATTCAACATCAGCCTCTACACAGGCTACATGGCCATTCACTGGTGCATGGCAACAGCTATTACACTCCACCAAGGTGGTGACACAACTGACCATGGTAACTACCACCCCATAGGCCTGAGTAGCCTGATCTGCACGGCTATGGAGTGCATCCTCATGGCACTCATTAACATAGACAATGGCAACCTCCAGACACTTGACCCAAACAGGTCACCTTGACTGAGTGCAGATCATGCCTACTGAACCAGTTTGACATCTTACAGCCACCTAGACTTTAGGTGTGGGGTGTGGTAGTTCACACATACTGTATGGATCTCGCCAAGGGTTTTGACACCATTCCCCATTCAGGTATTATTTCTACACTCACCAGCCAGTACATACACCCATACATCACAGGTTGGTTTGCCAACAGGCTTACACACAGAACCTACATGGTAAGCCTAGCAGCCTCCATTTCCAACTCCTGACCAGTCACAACTGGTGTCCCACAGGGCTCAGTCCTGGGACCCCTACCGTTTGCCATATACTTCTCGGAGGTATGGGCTAACAAAGGTGGACTACAGCAGGCCATGTTTGGTGATTACTGCAAACTGGGAGCCATAACTGACAGTCCAGCTGTCACAGACATCCTTCAAGGGGCCTCACATAGACCAACATAGGGTGTCAGAGTGATGGCCTTCAGCTAAAGGCCACATACTGCATGGTCATTCCATTTTGGGAAACTACACACACACATATTAACACTTGAGTGGCAGACAGTATAATTCAGATGACTTAATGGGTATGTGGGGACTACATTACATAGTGATCTCTCCTTTGACAGTCATATGTGCAAAGTAGTTAGGACATCCGTCTATGTAGGCCATCTGATTACTTAAGGGTTCACATCTATACAGACTTAGGTTATTGTGCCCCTTTACTCATCAGTCATCAATCCCATCATCGAGTATGATAACCCATTTTGGATGTACCTCAGAAGACACATCTGACAGCTGGAAGGGCCACGAACGTACCTCGCATAGAGGGATAATGCCCTCAGACATGTGTCCTATGCTGCCAGACTGCATAAACACATGCATTACTCAGTGGCATCTCATTTACTCAGAGATATTTTCTGTCCAGCAAAGCCATGTCCAAGTCTGGCTTAATGGATATGCTCCACCTATGGGCATCCATGTCACAGTGAGCCACACACTGTAATGAGCTACACCTTGCTAAAACCATAACTGGAAGATGCTGGAGTGACAGATTCCTGTCACGGGTACTCCCCATTATTTGGAACTACATCCCTGATTACATTATACGGAACCCCTCACTAACACTCCAGGGAATCCTTGCAAAGTGGGTGGGGAACAGTGGATTCACCCCAGGGATACCACAATTGGCCCTGCTCCACAGAGGGACAGTTAGTTAATCAATGGGGTGGCGACAGCAAACACATTTTGGCTATGCTTATGACTGGCCTCGGGCAGTTAGGCATGTACCTACCTATGTATCTATGAACCTATACATACTGTATCAACACATGCTGATAGCTTAATTTACTGTTCAGGTATTGACTTAACTTGTGCCAATGGCAGTTGTGTGTACAATAGTTGAGGGCTGCCTATGTAGGATGCACACAGTAGACCACCTATACATGACAATTTACATGTGGTCGTGTGTGTGTGTGTGCCATCCATGTTTGCTGTGTGTGCAGGTGGAGAAGGGTGTCAGTCCAAAGTGCCCACACTGTCAGTGTGGGTGCTATATGTTCCCTCTTTGCCAAGGCATGGGCATACTGGGCATGCCTCCATCTGCCTACTGGGGCTGGCACAGGGTGTTCATGGTCTGAGTCTCTCTGTGCCTGTGGGGCCCTTGGCAATGGTGGTGGGCTGTGAGGGCCTTCACCATTCTGTCCCTGCTGCAGCTGTTTCTGCAGGATCATATTGTGTAGCATGGCACATATTATGAAGATGTGGGCACACATGCCTGGAGAGTACTGCAAGGCTCCACCAGATATGTCCAAGCAACGGAACCGTGATTTTAGCATCCCAAACACATGCTTTATGATGATTCTGGTTTCTGTGTGTGCCTCATTATGGCATTCCTGCATGGCTGTGTGTGCATTTCTGATGGGAGTCATCATCCACGGTTCCAGTGCATAGCCAGCATCCCCTACTAGGGGGTCATGTGGGATGTCCCCCCTGGAAAATACCTGATACAGCTGTGAGGCATGCCAGATGTGGGAGTCATGATAGCTTCCAGGGCTGCCAGCATGCACATCCATGATAATGCCCTGGGCATTGCACATGACCTGGCAGTTGATGGAGGGGTTGCAGTTTATGTAGCGCCTACCCTTGTGTATGTGCGTGCAGTCTATTGCACCCAGTACCTCCAGGTAGTCTGCCACATGGTGGAAGAGACGCATATTGCTGGCCAACTCCTCCTGCATTTGGGGGAAGTATATGTGCTCATTGGCATGTGGTAACATGGCATCCAGGAACTGGTGGAGTACCCTGGATGCTGATGCCTTTGAGATCCCCATGATATCTCCAGCTGGCCTTTGAAAGGTACCTGTGGTTAGTGTTCTCAAGCTTACAATGTCCACTTGGATGGGTTCCCCTCTGTTATTTCTGGCTCTGAGACATGGCCAGCACAGCTCAACAAGTTGCTGTATGGTGTTCCTGTCCACCCTGTAATGCTCTACTATCTCCAGATCATGTAGCCCCTGGCAGGTTACCCTGGGTCTGAACACTCTTCTCCTCCTCCGATGCCTGAGATGGTTCTCAGTATCATCCTCCACACCACCGTCAGTCTCCAATACATGCTGGTGAATCAAAGCTATGTCTTCCCCTAACATGTACATATTAAAAGTTCCCTGTCTGTATGCACCAATAGTACAGAGTGTCTGGGAATAAACAAGTGTGTGGGGCTTTCACACTTTATACTATTGTGCAATAGATGCTGCTGGTGTAATTGGGTGTGTATGTGCAATTCCAGCTGCAGGGTATCTTAATTATGGGTTTTACAGCAGGTACTGCTATTGTGGGGCCTTTGGTGTTGACTTACGCTTGGTGCCATGGTTCATCTATTGCCCTTTACTTCACTTTTCAACCCGATTCCCCTCCCATTGTCAGGCATGCATACAGCTGCCTGTTTTCTTATTTTGTGCTTTCCCAACCCAGGATTGTGTTGCGAAATGTGTTATGTAGCTGATCTACTGCAAGTTTAGTTTGTTCTGCTGTGACAGTTCTCTTTTCTTTGCAGTATGGCACCTCCCCTTTCCTGTTCTGCAGGTAGCTGCTAGCAGCCTTGTTAGCTGTTGTCAGTGGCCCACTGTGAGTTCCTAGGTGTTAATTACTCATTTGTACTCCAATTACCATGCTGCAGCATTTCCTTATTGTCTTCCCGTATCCTTCCTGTTTCAGCTATGGTACGCGCCATGCACAGCTGTTTACTGGGTTTCGAGCGCGTTTTCATCCATGTTCACATGCACTTTTGGTTACTTTGCTTGCTCTCAGCTAAGCAAAGCTATGGCTACTTCCACACCCCTATCCTGAAGCTTTGCTTAGCAACAGGCAACCCGGATTAGCAATGCTCCAATGTGCTTACAGCTAAGGTGGCGCACCCCTCTCTTGATGTCATGTTTATCTCCAGGCCACACCTCGGTGTTGTACTGCTACTCTGTGTGGTACATCCTTACGCCGGTGGGGATTTTGCGATTCAGTATTACTTGACTCATTTGCATGGCATTGACTACTAATTCCTAGTTACCACACAGAACACTGTCACAGACCCTTAGCAACCTTTGTGCCATGGTTGTGGTGTAGCATGTGTGCCATTGACTATTATGGGGAATTCATGAATTGTGTTACATTGCAGTTTTATGACATATAAATATATTTTCATTGTGATCTAGTTTGCGCACCGATGCACTGCGATTTTACTTTGCGTTAGTATGGCCATGACATTAAATGTTATTTTTTATGTGTTGTGCATTTTTTTTATGCCATTGGCTATATATTTAGCCATTGGCATATATTAACATTATAATACGTAAGTTTGGTCCGCTGTCATGGCTCCGATTTTATGTTTGAAAAAATGTAAACCGTTTTTTTTTGGTTTACATTTCTGCATGCTTATGTTACGCCTGCACCACTTCATGAATCACTATATACCTTCATTTGCATGCTACACTGCTGCGCATGGGGTAATTAGCATACTTGCTCCAGGAGCTGCTCAGCTCTGGCGTATGCTGGTAGTGCACATGGAAACAGCTTGTACCTGAATCGCTCGGCGGCCATATTTGGCATTAGATCGCCGACGCTATGCCTGCGCCTGACACAAGCTTCATGAATCCTGGGGATTATTTTTAGTTTCATTAATATTTTCAGTAAATTGCTTGTGCATCACACTGCTCTGAACCTTTTTATGATAACAAATACATCTTATTCATTTGTCCACACACTCACTCTGCTTCTCAAACATTCACTGAAACTGAGTTACATTATGCTTTTTGTGGAACTTAAGTATTTTACTTAACAGACATCATTTTCCACATTTACATTAGCATTCTGCCTTACCATCAGCTTAGCTTCTCTAGCTCTTTGAATTGTTTTCTGTGAAGTTAGATGAACTTTAAATTGTAACTTTTGTTACACTTCCCCATCACCCAGCCCAGTCACATTTCTGTCCCTTACTGGTCATTTTAGTGTTATTAAAACCACAATTTTCTCCCAGGTCATATAATCATTTTAGAAATGCTTCTATACATTCACCTTTTACCTGTAGGGTCTATATCACCACATTAAATGGTGATAAGTTCGAATGCCCTTTGTTCGAACCTAAAAGTCTTAAAACCCTAAACAGCGAACTCATGGAACAGCAATTTTTTTTCCCAGGGAAAAAAATTTCTGCTCTGTGAAAAAATAAAATCACAACTTTAAAACAAACTGTGCCCCCCCACACCCCACTTAAATATACCAACTCCAAGATCATACTACAGTGGAGGAAATAGCAAAGCCCCGAAGACGGCCCACCGATTTTTTTCCTGGGAAAAAAAATCAATGTTCCGTAACTTCGCGGTTTAGGGCTTTCGGACTTTTCAGTTCGAACAAAGGGCGTTCAAACTTATCATCATTCGATATGGTGATATAGACCCTTACTTGCATACATCTATGAAAATGTGGTCTCATGTATCAAGCTTCCTTTTTGGAGAAACATTTTTGTTTGCTTAGCAAATTACTGGCTCACAGGAGGGGAAATACTGTGTTTTTCAGTAATGGAAACAATTTATGGGAAATTCATATTGCTCCATGCATTGTAAAGCAGTTTTGTAACTTCTGAAGGTGGTTCATGTCAGGTTTTACTACAAAATACATGATCATCTCAGAAATGCCAGAATTCTGTGTAGGTTTCAGTAAATAGTTAACTATATTACAAACAACACATCTTAAATGGAGTTAATACTTCCCAGCTCAATATTTGCAATGCAGTTTGTATTAAAAGGGCAATATTATAAACACCTGAACTATATCTATATCTATATATATCTATCTAGCTATATATATATATATCTATATATATATATATATATATATATATATATATATATATATATATATATATATATATATATTGTGTGTGTGTATTTAGCAGCTTCAGTCCACTTTCTACTGCATCTACCAGTCCTGGGGGTAGGATAAGTTTAGGTCCTAGGTTCATCGGTTCATAGGAGGTACTAGGCTAGCAACCCTAGAGCCATTACAAGCCTAGCTATGTTAATCCAAAGTATCCTCATTTGTTCTTTTTGGGTAGTTCACAGAATGAATTTATGAACAGAGTGGTGGGTCTGTGATCCACACTGGCTACCCATGAACAGTGTGGGTCTGTGATCCACACTGGCTACCCCTGTCCATGAGGGACAAGGGTGCCACCTCAGGGGTAAATTTGTGGTCTGCCATCCAATTATCTAGGTTACGTTTGAATAGGGTCAGTGAGAAGGTCTGTTTTAAGTGAACAGGAAGTCTATTCCAGAGAAGTGCCAGTCTCTGAGAGACACATATGTCTCTCCAGCATGTTCTGTTTATGTCACAAGCTAGGTTGAGATCCCTAGATTGAGTTACTCTTGTGCCATTTGACTTGTGAATGTGCAGCATTTCCATTAGGGCAGAGTTGGAGATTGCCCTATAGGATAGGCAAAAGTCACCTCTCAGCAGCCTATAAGATACAGAGTAAAGTGACCTGGCTTTTAGCCTGTTCACATAGGTCATGGTTTGGAGTTCCTGTATTTTCTTAGTAAGAAACCTCTGAGGTCTCTCCAGCTGCTGTAGGAGTCTGGTAAGGTACATGCAAAAGGGTGCATTATACTCTATTAGTGGTCTGATGAGGGTCAAGTACAGTAGAGTTATAACATCCCTTGACCTGGATGCTATGACCTTGCTTATGAGGTGTGCTAAGGCTTTCCTTACTACTATATAAACATGGTGGTCAAAGTTCAGATTGGTATCAACCTGTGTTCCCAAGTCTCACACCACTGGTTTGGAACTCAGGGGGATATTGTCAATATTTTTTTGCATTTCGTTTTAGACCATAGCTTTGGCACCAATCATTTGTTTATGTTAGTCTTTCTTGTAATATGTTGACATCACTGGGGGACTCAGTGATTGCTCCCAGTTTGCAATCATCAGTGTACCAGGTGTGTCAAAGGCCATCTACTTTTCCCTGGACTTCTAAGAAATAGATGCCAAACAGTAAGGGACCCATTCCCCTTATTGTTTGGCATCTGACCCTTTATGCCTAAAAGTAAGTATTATGTTTGTTTTAAAAATGTTGACATTTTGTAAAATGCCCTGACATATTTTAAACTTGTTCTAAGACTATATTTCCTGTTATTTTATTTCCACATCTGTTGGAATAGCCTCTGTTACTAGTTTAACAAGGAACACACTTTCCCTTGATGCTAGAAGATAAAAAAGTGGGTTCTCTTCAAACTACACTGGGATGTACTACTGAGTGCATCATCTTTCAGATGAGATGTGCTGTCATTGCAAAAATGTTCTTTCCATTTATTTATAACCTTAAGAAATAATTGTTTCCTTTTCATTCATTCATTTCTTTTCAAAATTCATAACCTGTTCCATCTAATCCTGTAACCATATAAAAATCGATCTCAACTTTATTTACATCTTCCAACTATTCAAATACTATTGCATACCTTTTACATAATTAACTATTATTTCCATAATCTGTAACTACTTCCATTTCTCGTACCATGCATTATAGGTTCATAGGTTCATAGGTTGGTACTAGGCTATCTGCCCAAAGGCATTTATAAGCCTAGCCAGAATGTGTTGGCTTTCGTTGCCTCCTTAGATTAGTTCCCTGTGCCTCTGTCCAGCAGAGCCACTGAAGTGATCCCCGAGATAAACTTACTGTTTCCCATCCACTCATCAAGGTTTCTTTTGAAGAGTGTTAGCAAGGAGCTCTGCCTAATGTAGATTGGGATCTTGTTCCAAAGCATGGGAAGTCTCTGTGACAGGAATCTATCCCTCCAGCATGTCCTATTTATTGTTGTGGTGAGGTTTAGATCCCTAGAGCATGTGGTTCGAGGGGATAAGGTTTTCTTTAGGTGGAGCATGTCCATCAATTCTGGGTTGGACATGGCCTTGTATGTCAGGCAGAGATCACCTCTGAGTAGGCGGTATGCAATCGAGTACAACTGGAGTTTCTTCAGTCGAGCTGCATAGGGCATCTGTTTGAGGCTAGTGATCCTCTTGGTGAGGTACTTCTGTGGTCTTTCCATTCCAGCTGTTGCAGGTGTCTTGTAAGGTACATCCCAAATGGGGCATTGTACTCTATGATGGGTCTGATGAGTGATGAGTAGAGGGGCACAATGACCTCTTTTGATCTGGATGCGAACCCTTTTGTGATTAGGTGGGCCACGTAGAAGGATTTTCTAACCACGTTGGCAATGTGATTATCAAAGGTGAGATTACTATATACTTGGGTCCCCAGATCCCTTATTACATCTTCTGTATTTAGGGGACTATCACCTATGCAGTAGTTTGTGGGTACTTTGTTTTTTCCAAAGGGGATGACTATGCAATTTTTGGTATTTAGCTTGAGGCCATGATTTTGACACCAGGTATCCGTCTCAGTGAGATGCTTTTGAAGGATGTCTGTGTCAGCCGGAGAGTCAATTATAGCCCCAAGTTTGCAGTTGTCTGTGAACTTGGTCAGCCATAGTCCTCCTGTGCTTGCCTGTACCTCTGAGAAGTATATGCTGAACAGGAGGGGTCCTAGGACTGAGCCCTGGGGAACGCCACTTGTAACCGGTTTAGAGTCGGACCTAGCTCCCACAACTCTCACCATGTGGGTTCTGTCCATGAGCCAGTTGGCAACCCATCTTGTGACGTAGGGGTTTATGTTCAGGCTGGTGAGCCTGTCTATAATAACAGAATGGGAAATGGTGTTGAAGGCCTTAGCGAAGTCTAGGTAGGCTGTGTGTACCACCTTTCCCTCGTCTATAGCCTTGGTAACTGTCTCAAAGAAGTCCACCAGGTTTAGGAGGCATGATCTACCCTTAACAAAGCCAAACTGGGTAGGGTCCAGTGTTTGGAGGATCCCAATGTCTCTGTTAATGAGTTCCATGATGATGCACTCCATAGCCTTGCAGACCAAGCTAATCAGGCTTATAGGGTGATAGTTCCCGGGGTCTGTTGTGGCTCCTCCTTTGTGGAGCGGAATAACCGTTGCTGTGCACCACTCTATGGGTATGTAGCCTGTGGAGTGGCTGAGTTTGAACAGTGTGTTTAGGTGAGGTGTTAGTTTGTCTTTTAGCTCGTGTAGGAAGCAGCCTGGGACACCGTCCGGTCCCATTGATGCTGTGTTTTTGGCTTTGGAGAGGGCTGTTTTAACCTGAGTGTCCTTGATTTCAGGGACTCTACATTCTTCTGGTATGGTTATGGGCCCTTTTGGGGGTGAGAGGGTGGGTGAAGTTTGCACTGAACCTGTCTGCCAGGATGTTGGCGATATCGGTCGGTTCAATGTATTTTGTCCCATTCTGCACTAACTCCAAGCAGATCTGAGCATTGCCACTTAGATTCTTGACATAGCTAAAGAATGCCTTGTGGTTATCTTTGGAGTCCTTGGCAAATTTTCTTTCAAAGCTCACCTTGGATGATTTTATGAGGGATCGTAGTTTTTTGCTGATACTGATCAGGGATGTCTTCCCTTCTTGGGATTTTACTCTTTTCTGCACTAGTTTCCTCCTTCTGTTGTACAGCTTGTTTATGGCAGGGGTACACCAGACTGGTTTCCTTTTCTTGGAGGAGTGAATCTTGGTTTTGCTTGGGATAGCATAATCCATGCATTCTTGTAGGTACCCGTAGAATGCATTAGTAAAGGATTTTGCAGCTTGGACAGTGTTATCCTTCAGCATGGGGGCTTTGAAACGTTCCACCTCGGTCTTAAGTAATGTGAAGTTTGCTTTTGAAAAGTTTTTCACGGTAGTTTTCTTGTCCGGGGGTGGGGGCGGAATATGGATATCCAAAGTGATTTGTTTATGGTCAGATTTAACCAGTGAGGGGTTGACCTCTGGTGTGGAACACTGGTCGCCCATGTTGGTGATGACCAGGTCCAATATGTTGTTACCTCTGGTGGGAGTGCTGATCAGTTGAACCACGGAGTTTGAGTTTATAAATTCTAGGAAAAGTTGGGCAAGGGAGTTAGTACTTGAGTAGTTCTCCCAGTTAATGTTTGGGTAATTGAAATCACCCAATATTAAGGTGTTTGGTAGGACCTTTATGTTTCCAGAAACACGGAATGGGGGTCCTGGGACATGGTGAGTGATCTGTAGCAAGCTACAGTTTAAATTGCAGTTTTGCCCATTGTTAGTTGCACGTGGATGATCTCTGAAGCATCGTGTTGTGCCACTTACCTGGAGGTGTGGGTATCCTTGATGAACATGGTTACGCCCCCGCCTTTTATATTTTGGTTTGGGTTCTATGGCCAAAATGTATGGTATGAGTTGTAGCTTGGTAGTGCTGGGGTGCTCTCTGGAGCCTTAAACCAGGTTTCTGTTACTGCACAGATATCGATTTTCTCTATACTGAGGAGTGCCTCGAGTGTGCATTTTGAGCTTTAGACTTCTGGCGTTGAGTAGCATTACCCTAAAAAACTCTTGTTAGATTAAAATCTTTTCTAATTTTGCTAAAAACGGAGATAGTTTTTTTCCTTTTAAGGGGTAACATTGTTTTAACAGTATTTTCTAAACATAAGCCTATTTGCTTAATTTTCTTTATTTGCACAAATAATCCCAATCATTTGCTTTCAAAGCTGAATTCAAATCATTTAATTCCTTTGAATATCTGCCATTGTCTCTTTTTATAATTTCCTTCTATAATCAAGCACAATTTATTATGCTTCATTTTAAAACTTACCCAACATTCCATCCAATATGTATACAACTCTGTTACAGTTATATGATCTGCCAACGTAATGATAATTTCAAGTGCTAATAACTTTTTATTCGCCATCACTAGCTTCTTGATTCCTTTCCTTCTCTTCGCTTATTTTGTACTTTCACCAGTCCCATCCCACCTGCCAAATGTCTGAAAAATCAAACCACAATGGTCCCACTACCCTCCTCTAAAATATCAGACAGCATTGTATAATCTTTTCCTTTTTAAGTTTTCTCTGAAATAAATATTTTTCTTTTACTTCCCCAAATGGAATTGACTACATTTTAGTACCTCAGTAATTCTATTAACATCTTGCATTACATTTTTTCTTTTTAATTTTATTTCACTCTCCACATGCTATAATGCTCCTATTCATAACTACATAAGGATTTATACCCTCAGGCAACTGTTTTCTGTCCATCATAGATGCTTATGTAGAAACTATATTAATATTCACTACATTCTGATCTAGCCTTAAATCTAGTACAGAGATCCTACCATATGTTATTATCAAAAAATCAAACACCTTTCTATTTGATTTGACTAACAAAAATGGAAAACCTGAATAGCGTTATGGCCCCAGATTACATAATAATGCAGTTTGCCTCAATCCCACTAAGGGGAGACACACATTCAAGTATGGAGCTAATAAGGAAGGAGTAATGAATATTGATAACAACCTTGGTCCTGCAGAAAAAAACTGTATCTGATTACTATTTCCTAATAGACATTGTTATGAGGTGTTCAAAGGAGTGCCTATTGTTAGAAAATACCCCCATCTCTTTGATTAACTGTTTCTGTTTTGTTGGGGGGGGGTATTCTTAATGTGGTAGGAGCAAAGGTATTCCTGTTTGCAAAGGATATGATATACATTTTAGCATTAAGCTTGGGACCATGGCCAAGTTTGTTCTGGCATGCTAGTCTTTGTAGAATCAGTGAGTCACAGAGAGGATGATGATGACTGCACATTTGTGGTCATCTGCAAACCTAGCCAGCTAAAAGCCTTTGTCCTCAGCTTTGTTGACAGAGAAATAAGTACCAGACAGGAGCAGACCTGGTATTGAGCTCTGGGGACACTGCTGGTTGAGAGAATGTGCCCCAGTCTTAATAAGCAGAATTCTGTCTGTGAGCTAGGCATTTGCTAACACAGGGATTATATTTTCTTTGATACATTTGTCTAAGTCTCGAGGTGAAGGAGTTGCAGAGGTCTCTAGATGCACCAGCATCAGTTAAGAGGTACCTCCAGTAGTATCTGAAGGATTGATTCGCATTGATCTCTGACTGAGAATGTTATCGTGAATTCAAACTACGTTTCAGTAATTACAATGATGTCAGTATTTTCTAGAGTTCTGACGAAAGAAGTTTCTTGTTTAGGCTTTCAACTTTGAACAGTGCCAACCTTCTGTATTCTTCTAGACTGTTTTGCCTAGGTTGATAGATGGAATAGGTTTACATTGCCTAAAAAAATGCAATAGAGGGGTAGAGAAACTCATAGCCAGTATATAAAATCCCTGAGGTGAAAGGGGAAGCAGTTAGGGTAGTCCTTCAGGTTGACACCCATTGGATCTTCCTCAGTACCATAACTAGGATGGGATGGGATGACGGAAGTAGCAGCCCTTAGTACAAACTGTTACGTGTTCAGTTGGCAGTTGTGGATCAAGTATAAGAAAGTACCAGGATTCATTAAAGTGGCCATGGATGACACCATCGTAATTTAAATTAAAATTTAGTACCTTTTTGTGTTAGTAACTGTAGCAAAAAGGTTGCTTAAGCTCATTACTACAATGCATAATCCATTGTGCTTGTTTGCTTTTATCTTTTTTTTTTTTTTGGTCCTCTCCAGAAGAGATTTTTTTCCTCAGTTTTGGTTGACTGGTGGTACTTGGATCCCATTAGAATAACAGCAAACTATCTTTGTTAAGCTTGCAGAGTGGAGAATCTGTGTGTCACACTATGAAGTCACCTATAACTAGAACATTTCCTTGTGGTTTGGCTGGCTCATGATGCCTTAAGGGCTCAAATAGGTTGAAATGATGACTCCTCTGACTGAGTGGTTCTTTTGTGTAGGAAAGTGTATAAGCAAATACACTTTGGCATAAGTTTTATTGGTATCCTGGTAGTGGGATAGTTCAGTTTTATATATTTATAGCTGAATAGATCTAAGATGGATGAGTGGTAGCGGGTGGGTGATATAAGGGAGAGGTGGGCTGGAGATTTGTTGGGTAGATTTGCATAGGGGGTGAGGTGTATTTCTGTATTGGGAAAATTTGATAGTTGGTAAAATAGGCAAGAAAGTAGTGGAGAGTGACTAGGAAACATTAGGTAATGTTATTTTTAGTTGTATAATTATTAGTAGAATATAATGGATGCATAGAGTTTTCTCTTCCATGTACTGCTTTAGTCTGCCTCATAGGACTCAGCCGCTGCCTCTTGGCAAGTGCCACATCATACTAAGCCAACTTCACCTGACATTGTCTTCCTCTGCAGCTAGTGTTTCACAGGCTGTTTGTCAGTATTCACCTCCACTACTTAATGTGGGACTTCTTCCTCCTCCTCAGTGTGTTTGCCCTGCCACAACTGTTTCCATACAACGTTATGTAACAGCACAGACTGAAAATATTTTACTGCATGTGGTGGGATCATACTGCAGAGAACCCCAAGTTCATCCAACCAGTGGAAGACGGCCTTCAGCACACCAGAAACATGTTCAATAATGAGGCAGGTTTGTGACGGGGCACAATTGTAGCAATTTTCTGCCACAATCTGATGGGTACTGATAGGTATCATTAACTATGGCTCCAGGGTATAATCAGCATTGTCATTAAGATGCTGCTAGGTAAAATAATCCCACACAAACCACTGTTTTAAGTCATGTGTGCTATATGTGTGAGTTGTGGTATCTGTCTGGGTGGCCTGCAGACACACTGTATATTATACCTTCATGCATTACAGACCACCTGACATTTGATGGCATGGAAAACCTAGTGGTTAATGTGCCTTGTTCCCTAGTCCACAGGTGGGCTGTTATTACAATGTGGCAATACAGATCATGATACCTCAGAGAAACAGGCTATGCCATAAAATGCCCACATGGTATCGCCTCTCTCCCCTGCAGTACATACAAATCACACGTACTTACTCGCATGCTTTAGCATGGCATCAAGGAACTGGTGCAGTGTCCTTGAGGCAGATACCTCACACACACACACACACACACACACACACACACACACACACACACACACACACACACACACACACACACACACTCATGCACACAGACACACACAAAGTGTGTCCCTCACTGGTTGCTGAAAGGCCCTTTTGGCTATTTACAAAGCCATAAATATCTTTGCCTCTACAAAGATAAGAACTCCTAACATCCCATGGGCCTGCAAATTAGGCAAAACATGTCAACCATCTCCTGCATGGTGACTCTCAACATGGTAGCAGTCCACAGTTTCAGGGTAATGGAAGACATAAAATGTTAGGCAGAGACAGATGACACAATGCTGCTAAGGATTATGTGCAACACATTAACTACTAGCCACAAGCATGGGCCTGTTGATTATGCAGGTTTACTAGTGCTGTATGATATATATATACACACACACACACACACACACACACACACACATATATATATATATATATATATATATATACATACACACACACACACACACACACACACACACACACACACACACATATATATATATATATATATATATATATATATATATATATACACACACACACACACACACACACACACACATATATATATATATATATATATATATATACACACACACACACACACACACACACACACATATATATATATATATATATATATATATATATATATATATACACACACACACACACACACACACACATATATATATATATATATATATATAGATATATATATATATACACACACACACACACACACACACACACACACACACACATATATATATATATATATATATATACACACACACACACACACACACACACACACACACACACACACACACATATATATATATATATACACACACACACACACACACACACACACACACACACACACACACACACACACACACACACACACACACATAAACGTATATGTACACGTTTTCACAATTCACTTTCTGTAACTCCAGAATTTTACTGCAGTCATTAACATTGGAGCTAGCACCTTTAATCATGATATATACACATTTCTGAATTGCTAGGCCATACTGATTACCTTCTTTTACATTTGTAGAGACCATCATTTTTAATACTGTTGCTCATTGCCATTTCATTATACTGCCATTAGCATACTGTGCAGGCCATGGAATGTATTGGGTTTCTCCATTTGTGCTGTGTGTGTCTGTAAATTGCTCACACCCTGAGTGTGGTCAGTTGTCAAACAAAGCTGCTTACCACATTGCAGAACATGCTTCTGATTCTGAAGATACATGTGGTGTGTACTTAGCATGAATAAGCTGCATATAGAATTTTAGGCACCGCAACATCACTGGGTACAAACTAATGGATTAAATGTATTTTCTTATTCTCACTTTATAATGCATATATGCAATGGCAGGTGGCTTATAACACAAAATATAAGCATTTATGACATATATAAGAATTTAGTTTTGCATATGTTTGCTTTACAACAGTGCAAAGATGATTGACATTTGATATAAGAAAAAGATATTTCTAAAGAAAATAAAGAGAGAGTTAAAACTTTGTTAAAGAGAGAGCAATTTTTAGTACAAGAGACTAAAGGGTTTATTTGTGCTTTTCTTGGAAGAAATGGTAAAAAGAAGTATATGACTATTGATATTATTAGGCTGTAAGATGGTCACTTGGTTTGGAACCAAACAGATATTGAATGGGCAGTTGCATCGTACTTACTGATTCAGTATGGTTATATAAGTGTTGATTGGCAGGTACCAACTTTAAAAACAGAACATAATGAATTTTTACCTAAAGATTTATGTTTAGATGAACGTTTGGATACTTTAAAATTTGACGCTAATACTGTTCTTGGATTAAATGGTCTTGACTATAAAGTCAGTGGCTTTGCAGTAGCAACAGTTTTTGGTTATACTCTTCAATGAATGGTTATATAATGGTTTTACAGATTAATCTGTATGTAAAGGTGTAATTAAATTACTTTGGAGAAAAGGGAATAAACATGTTCTATAGAATTGAGGACTCATTACTTTGATGAATACACTATCACACTATGACAAAAAGCATTGGACAAAGCTTGTTCTGATACATTGTAAGAAGGCATTTTTGGAATTAAAGGCAAAAATTCAAAAGAATTATTTCTAATTAAAGAACTAATTTATAATATGGTGAACAAGGATGTGGGAGTCTGTATTGTACGCTGTGATGTGGAAAAAAACTTTGATTATATAGCTAATGCCCAGTTGTGGAATATTTAATTACATATGGATTAGATGAACATCTTATATTTGTCATTAGATCGGCTCATAAAAAGTCTAGAGTATTTGCTTTAATAAATGGATGGCAATCACAAGATATACAGGTTTATAAAGGGGTACGACAAGACTGCCCTCTCAGTAGGATATCGTTTGCATTAATAATGAATGCTGTTATATATAACGTGACTATGAATGGAACGTGGATGATATTCTTTTGGCAGTTTACTTCATTTCACATTTGTATGTCCTACTCGGATAATTTGATTATTTTGGCAAAAGATGTTTAATGGTTGGGAAGTATTGTATGAAAGTTGAGAAGTGATTTGGTTATATGGGCTTAAAGATAAATTGGGAAAAAATATCGGTTTTCGGAATAGCCCAAATTTGGACTATATATCATTTAATAGAACAGAATTTAAATTTATGGGTTTAGATTTGGACAATATGAGTTAATGAAAACAAAGTGGGTTACCATTTCAGATGATATTCAATGTACAGGAAAAATGTAAGTTCTTTAAACTTAACTTTAAGAAAAAAAAAGTATAGCAGAAGTGTAGCTAGGGTAAGGCAAGAGGGGCAGTCACCCTAGGTGCAAAGTGCTGGAAGGATGTGATCATCCAGCCATCATAATGTTTTTTTTTTTTTGTTTGTTTTCAATTAAAGAGCTACTGGAGGGTGTGAATATAACTGTAGTGATCAGGTTATTAGAGTGAAGTGTTTTTGTTTTGTTCTTCAGTGGAAGCTAGCTGGGGGGATTGGATGTAACTGTAATAATCTGATTGCTAGAATGTAGCAGTTGGGTTATTACAGAAACTGCTGATTTTTTTCCTCCTATTCAGTTGAAGAGCTACCTGGGGTGGGACACTAATTTGTGAAATTGGCACAGGGTGCTGAGTGAGCCAGCTATGTCTCTGAGAAAGTGTTCCAAATAGTATCTTCTATTATTTTGGTAGGGTTAAAATTAAATCATATAAGGAGGGATATAGTTTTCAACAAAAAGGAAAAAAAATGGATTAAATTTATGGGGGGGATTCAAATGGAGGTGCAGGGTGGCTTGCCCCCCTCTCAGGATTTTGGTCTGCAGGATTTCAGGCTTCCAGAGGCTGTGTATCTAAAAGTGGTCCTTTTTTGTTGCTGTTCCCTTGATGAGTGGCAGATGTGAGGAGACATGTATCTGGCCACCTAGCTGGTCTGTCAGTAAAATGAGTGGACTTTTTTTTGTCTTCCCTTGAAGAGTTGGGGCAGGAGGGAAGAGGTATGCATCTGACCACCTGGTTGGTGTTCCACTAGAATGAGCAGACCTTTTATTATTTTTTTTTCTGTTCAAATGAAGATCAGGGGAAGTGGGACATCATTGCAGAGAGTAGCCTCATGTGCTGCTAACTAAGAGAAGGTAATGCCTGACTGATGCAGTTTGCAGTGCTAGTCATAGAAGCAAAAAGCATTTTTATTTAGAGGTATAGTTGTGCCAGTGTATGGAAGGATAGTTAAAATTCCCAAGAAAGGTGGTATTCGGTTTAATGAAAATTATGTTTTGTGATTTGTGGGTGTCATATATGGGATTGTGGAGATTACCAGGATATGGTATCCAGCGTTGATTACTTCATCCTGTACTGAGTGTTTTCGAGAAAACCTGGAAGAAAGAGATTCTGGAATTGCTGAATAGTAAAAGACACAATAAATATTTTAATATGTTGCAAGAGGAGAGACTTACTTTAAGCAATATTATTAATGATAAAAGTATTAGGTGCATGAAGCCTGATAAGAGAGGGGATTTGGTTATTATGGATGTTCATGATGATTCTTGGTGCCTCCTCAGCCCATTGAATGATGAGAGGGCATATATGGAGGTGTCAGTTAATGAAATCAGTATTGCCTACCTTGCAATCAGTATAGCCTTAGATGAATTTCTCCTGTTTGATCAAGTCTGTCAAGGCCTGTATGATTTCTTTAAGGGTTGAACACCTGGTGATTCCAAAGATTTTTTGTATCTTGAAGATCCATTCCTGTGTATTTGATCCACCCTTATGTCCCATCATGGCTGTGAGATGCTCGGTTACTGAACCTCTTGCCAAATTTATTGAACTGAAACTGAAAAATCTTTAAGTTCCTTTTCCACATATTGTTAGGGATTCGTGAGATCTGCTCAGTAAATTAAGGGACATCCTTTTGTGTGGTTTTTGTGACGTGATATTCAGAGCTTGTTCACTGTTATCCCTCAGGAGCTGGGATTGGACTGGTTTGGCAAGATAGTGACTAAATTTGGTAACCTTGATGCCATTGAGACACAGCTTATATTGGACTTTATAGATATCGTGCTCCACAATAATCTTTTGACCTTTGGTGGAGAATTTTTTAAATAGATATCAGGTGTTGCAATGGGGACAGTATGTGCCCCCTTGTTTGCTATTCATGTGTTGCTGTGGTAGGAGTTAGAGCTGGTGTTCAAGTCTCCTTTTTACAGGAACTATAAGGGTTACTTCTGATACTTGGATGATTTATTGATCATCTGGGGTGGCACAAATGAGTTCATGGAATTTTTCATTTTTTCAAAACAGTACTACATTTCTTAAATTTACTTCTGTCACTGATAGTGAAAAAATAAATGTTTTAGACATTGAAATTTCTAATTTACCCCAATGTGGTTTTATGACTCAAGTGTACCGGAAACCCACTTTTTGCAATGCCGTCCTCTCCTTTAACAGCAGCCACCCCTTCCATCAGAAGAAAGGGGTGGTTAAAAGTCAATTAATTAAAGTCTCCAGGTTGACATCTGAAGACAGGACTTATTTGGAACAATATGAGGTTTTGAAGTCGATGTTCTTAAATAGAGGCTACCCTTCTTCTTTATTGGAACAATTGCATAATTAAGTATGGGTTCAAAGACGGAACAGGTACTCTCCTATCATTTATTCTGGTCTTGGAGAGATGACTGGTGATGAGTCAGGGCAAAATGGGCCAATATCTTCGGGCAAAAATAACATGATTCATCTTTAGATGATGGAGATATTCAGAACATTATTTGTAAGCACTGGTATTTGTTGTTATGTAATGAAGACATTAACAAATATTTTTCCCCTTTTCCCCAGGTTTATATTTGAAAACTGAAAAAACATTAAATTACTATTGGAGAAACAATACCAGGAGTCGGTCAGACCACCTGTAACTAGAAGATGTGGCAGGTGTAACCAATGTTCATATATTTATTTTCATCCTGGGGATGTTAGGTAAACAAAACTGAAACAGATTAAAAATGGGGGGAAATACTACTGTGGTTCTGAAAGAGTTGTTTACCTCACACTATGCGATACATGTGCAGCCTTTTACGTAGGTAAAACTGTCAGTTCTCTTAATAAAAGGATTTACCAGCACTGTTATAGTATCCATCGGAAGGACAGTAAAAGTGCTCTGGCCAGACATTCCAGCAGCTGCCCCAGTTTTAGGCATTTTAAGTTTTTGTTTTAGAGCAAGTTAAATTGGCCATGTTCCCCAGGGACTAAATGAATCACTTATTACAACAGGAAATGTTCTGTCAGATACACTTTGATGCAACAAGTTTTCCTGGACTTAATAAAAATATTTCTATTGTCAGTAAATTGAAAAGGAGGGCCAATATGCTTTGAAAGTGCTTAATCTATGGGAATTGAGTTTGTAGTACTCTAACAGAACTTGTTGTGACTTGGTTCAGCGCTTGCTACTGTTTTGCCATTCAGTTTTTATCTGGTCTACAGTGATTGGTTGTTTGGAGGGGCTATGTACCTTCAGCTGTTTTTTGAGTATATAAGGGAATTCCGTAATAGCACCAGTGGTTCTGATGATGTCCAGGATTGATGAAAGTGCTTAACCCGGTTCTTTTTATTCATGTACTCTGTATTTTTATTTTTATTTTTACTCGTGTATTTGAAGTTTTGCTACACTAAAGGAGTTTGATAACGAGTTTCGTTTTGGACATTTTTGAATGTAGTTTCTTTTGTTTTTTTATGATATAAAGTTGTTTAAGGTTATTGTTCCATTTTCCTGGCTGATTAGTCTAGAAGTGATTGTATTTCAGATAAGGATAGACACACCACCACTAGTATTACTGCTGTCCTAAATGTGTGGTAGGCCATAAAACCAGGTAAGGAGGGAATGCGGTCACTGTTCTGAAGCCAGGGTTCAGTAGCAACCCATATATTCATGTTTCCAGAGTTAGGGACAGCATTTTATTGTTTAGGCTCATAGCACTGAGCAGAACTACACTAATAGTTGCTGGATTGAAATTTATATTTACTAGTCTGGTAACCTGAGTAGACTGACTTTGCCTAAAACAGGCACTGTGGTGATAGATGAAGTTCTAACCAGCATGGAGAAGTCCTGATGAGATAGTTCTATCTTTTTCACCAAGGATAGCCTTCACCTGTTTTTAATCTCTGTACTGGCTGGCACACATTTGGCCTGCACATAATGATGCCGTTTAACTCAGCCAATTATTAAAGCCAATCTCCTCTGCTTATATTGTGGTATTGTTGTCAGTGATAGCAGGATATTGCTGAAGACTAGCTTCCTTCCAGCCTTAGAGACATGCTCAGAGCTCCATCATGTCTGTATTCACATAGTATAAGGGGGTGCATCTCAAGTCATTCATCACAACACAATCAATAGTCGTGCCATATTCCTATTTAGGGTGAAGGGTCTTGCATGTCTTGGTGATATGGCAGGTTAGAGCACACCTGAGAGACTGCTGTTATCCAGCGTCTGCTCAGCCTTGTGAGTAGTTCACTGGTATGCCAAACTATGGGGGTCAGTTATAAAAGTATCGCACCATGACAAGTGGACTGCTATGAGAGCCTGAGGGGTTGAGCATCCCTAAATTCACAAGCAGGTAATATTTATTTTAGCTAACTGAATTAATGCCTGGTGTGATTTGCATATTATTGAGAGTCAATCTTTATTGTTAAAAACATCATCTATATATCCACCAGTTTATCTCCCACTACTATCAGATCATGTTATATTGAGGTAAGAAAGGCTTCATTAAGAGTAGAAATTTTAACAGTCTGTAAGACCTCAAGTTGACTACTTTAAATGGGCTGACATTTTCCCCTTGAAATCTCTTAACCAAAGAAAGTGAGAGAGAGAGAGAGGCCGAACATGATAGATCTAGACAGATCAGTGTGTCATACGCAAACAATGACTGACCTTATTGCTGCAGGACTAAAGACCTGCTTGTATTCTTCCACTTCTATACAAAACACACACACACACACACACACACACACACACACACACACACACACACACACACACACACACACACACACACAAACACACACACACACACACACACACACACACACACACACACACACACACACACACACACACACACACACAAGGTTGACATGTAACAGTAAAAAAGGCAATGACCTACAGCTATAGTTCCACATTAATTAAAATGGCTTTACTTTCCCATTAATGGGCTGAGTTTCATAGTAAACTACAAATAATACAGCTGACACAGAACATTTGTAAAGAGAAAATCCAGATGTCTCTGAATGACATTTTATGGTATAAACCTTTAAAGGAACTTCTAAAGTCTGCAAAGTATACCACTGCTGCACTGTAAGTCTGCTGACTCCTGCAAGTGTGGCAGGCTTACTAACAAACAAGGATATAATTTGTAACTTTCCAAACTGATGATCTTTCCTTCTCTGAACAATATAGGTTCATAGGTTCATAGGTTCATACTAGGCTATCTGCCCTAGGGCATTTATAAGCCTAGCCAGAATGTGTTTGGCTTTCGCCACCCATTTTAAATTTATTTTGTTATGCCCTTTTTCGAGGTTAGTATACTGTGCCTCTGTCTAACAGTGACACAGAAGTGATACCCAGGGGGAAACCTACGATCTCCCATCCACTCATCAAGATTCCTCTTGAAGAGAGTCAATGAGGGACTCTGCCTAACCTGGACTGGGATTTTATTCCAGAGTGAAGGGAGCCTCTGGGTTATGAATCTGTCCCTCCAGCATGTCCTATTTATTTCAGTGCTGAGGTTCAAGTCTCTCGAGCGCGTAGCTCGATGGGATTTGGATTTTCTGAGGTGCAGCATGTCCAATTCCGGGTTGGACATGGCTTTATACGTCAGGCACAGATCACCTCTGAACAGGCGGTATGCCACTGAGTAGAGCTGGAGTTTCTTTAACCGGGCAGCATATGGCATCTTTGAGCCCTTTGATCCTCTTGGTGAGGTACTTTTGGGGTCTTTCCAGTTGCTGCAGGTGTCTGGTAAGGTACATCCCAAAACGGGCATTGTACTCAATTATGGGCCTGATGAGGGATGAGTAAAGAGGCACGATGACCTCCCTGATCTAGATGTGAATCCCTTCATGATTAGGTGGGCTATATAAAATGTTTTTCTAACCACTTTGGCCACGTGGTTGTCAAATGAGAGATTGCTATCAACTTGGGTCCCCAGGTCCCTAATTACTTCTTCTGTACTTAATGGATTACCACCTCTGTGGTAATTTGTGGGCACTTTGTTTTTGCCAAAGGGATGACTATACACTTTTTGGCATTTAGCTTGAGGCCATGGCTCTGGCACCAGTTGTCTGTTTCTATGAGGCCCCTTTGGAGGATGCTTGTGTCGGCTGGAGAGTTGATTATGGAGCCCAGTTTGCAGTCATCTGCGAACTTGGTCAGCCACAGTCCTTCCATGTTGGCCAGTACCTCCGAAAAATATATACCGAACAAGAGAGGTCCCAGGACTGAGCCTTGTGGGACACCACTTGTAACTGGTTTGGAGTCTGACATGGCTCCAGCAATTCTAACCATGTGGGTTCTGTCCTTGAGCCAGTTTGCAATCCAATCTAGTGACATAGGGGTTTATTTTTATATTTAAGCTGGTGAGCTTATCTATAATGCCCGAGTGGGGTATTGTATCGAAGACTTTTGCGAGGTCCAGGTAGGCTGTGTGGACCACCTTCCCCTCGTCAATGGCCTTGGTGACTGTTTCAAAGAAATCAACCAGGTTTAAGAGGCAGGATCTGCCCTTAACAAAGCTGAACTGGGTAGGATCCAGTGTTTGTAGGTCCCCAATATCTTTATTTATGAGGTCCATGATGATCCTTTCCATAGCTTTGCAGACCAAGCTAGTCAGGCTTATGGGCGATAGTTTCCAGGATCCATTGAGGCACCACCTTTATGGAGAGGGACCACTGTTGCTGTATGCCACTCTTTGGGCACATATCCTGTAGTAAGGCTGAGATTGAACAGTAGTTTTATGTTTGGGTTTAGCTCTTCTTGGAGTTCATGTAGGACGCAGCCCGGGACACCATCTGGTCCCATTGATGCTGTGTTTTTTGCTTTGGAGAGGGCGGCTCTTACCTGAGCATCTGAGATGTCAGGGGGGCAGCACTCTGCTGGGATAGATATTTGCCCTTTTGGTGGGGAGGGGGGGGAGTTTGCGCTGAACCTGTCAGCTAGGATGTTGGCAATGTCTGTGGGTTTGGTGTATTTTTTGTCATTTTGGACTAATTCTGAGCATATCTGGGAATTACCACCCAGGTTCCTAACATAACTAAAGAAAGCCTTGTGATTATCCTTAGTGTCCTGTGCAATTTTTCTCTCAAAGCTGGCCTTAGACAATTTTATGTGTGCCCGTAGTTTTTTGCTAATACTGATCAGTGATGCCTTCCCTTTTTGGGATTTTGCTCTATCATTTAGTAGCTTCCTCCTTCTATTGTATAGTTTGTTTATGGCTGAGGTCCACCAGACAGGACGTCTGCCTTTGGAGGATTGGGTCTTGGTTTTATTTGGGATTGCATGATCCATGCATTCCTGAAGGTGTTCATAGAATGCATTTATAAAGGATTCTGCGGTCTGGGCCGTATTTTCCACAGGCCCGGGGCTTTGAAGGATTCCACCTCAGTTTTGAGGAGTGTGAAATTTGCTTTGAGAAGTTTTTCACTGTGGTTTTTGGGCAGGGGTGGGGTCGGGATGTGAATATCCAGTGAGATTAGTTTATGGTCTGATCTTACCAGTGAGGGATACACTTCTGGTCTGGAGCATAGAGTCCCCATGTTGGTGATGATCAGGTCCAGTATGTTTTCCCCTCTTGTAGGAGTGGTAACAAGTTGTTCCATAGCATTTGAGTTTATAAATTTTAGGAACCTTTGGGCTAGGGTGTTGGAGCTAGAGTAATGCTCCCAGTCTATGTTTGGGTAGTTGAAGTCGCCCAATATAATGGTGTTTGGAGAGACCTTCATATTTTCCAGTGTTCTCAGGAAGGCTGAGTGGGGTTCCTGGGTTTGGGAGGGTGGTCTGTAGCAGGCTATAAACTGGAAGGCAGTTTTACCCACTGTTAGTTGCACATGGATAGTCTCTGATGCTTTGTGCTTTGCCACCAACCTGGAGGTGTGGGTATCTTTGATGAATATCGATACTCCCCCCTCCTTTTGTGGTTCGGTCCAAGTTTGGGGCCGAAAAGCATGGTATGAGGTATAACCTGGTAGTGCTGGGGTGCTCTCGGGAGCCCTGAACCAGGTTTCTGTTACTGCACAGATATCGATGTTCTCCATGCTAAGGAGAGTTTTGAGTGCATGCATCTTGAGGTTTAGACTTCTGGCGTTGAGTAGCATTACTCTTAGTTTCTTATCCCTTGTGATACCTATGGAGGTTGGTTTGTCTTTAAGCCTTGCCTAAAATGGCACTATGGGGTAGCAAGAGCCTTTGCCAATATCCAAAGCCCAGGGTGACAGGTGCAAGCCGTCCCTAGCGAAGCATCATGGCTTGTCGAGAATATCATCCCAAGCTGACAGGCATTGGATCCCCTTTGAATGACACCAGTACTTAAGCCAATTGTTGAAATTGATCATCTTGTCTTCATATTGTGGCATCATTCTTGGTGAGGGTAAGATGCTACTCAAGGTCAGGGTCATACCGGCCTGGGCTACATGCTCAGAGAGCTCCTTTATGTCTCTTTTCATGTAGTCCAGGGAGGTACATCTCAGGTCATTCACACCAGCATGGACAATGACTGAGTCATATTTGTACTTGCCTTGGAGTGACCTGAGTGCTTGTGTTATGTGGCGGATCCTAGCGCCCGACAGGCTGCTCACCATGACCCTCTCCTTGTTCAGCCTGGTGAGCGGGACGTCAGTGTGCCTGATAATAGAGTCACCTATTACAAGTGTATCAGGTGTGTTGTTTAGTCTTAAGGACTGTGACTGTTTGGCACATTGGCTTTGTGAGATATGTGTTGCACGTGTTTTGTTTTGGGGTACCGGCTGCTTGGGTGTCTGCTTTGGAGGTCTCTGCTGCTTCGGCAGATCTTTATTTAGAGCCTCTGAGTATGTTTTTGTGTGATTATGTGTTTGGTTTGCTGTTGTGGTAGGTCTATGTGAGACTGGAATTGTAGTGAGTGTGGTTTCCTTCTCCTCCTGACTGGTTATGCCAGTACTGAGTTGAGAGAGCTTAGCCTCCAGTTTGGCTATATGGTTGCATCTCTCACATGTGTTGGAATTTGTTGGGAGGAGGAGAGGGTTGTCTTTGTACATGAGGCAGTTGTAACATTGCCTCAAGATTCCCAGATTCACCAGCTGGACCGGAGAGGAGATTGACAACTGACCTTTGGACATGCTAGAATATTGGGAATTCCTTAATAATTGAAAACCAGGGCCACTGGGGAGTGAGGGTGTAGTGCTTTTAATTTTTAGTGCTGACTTATATAATTGCTTTAGTAAGCAAGTGCCAGATAACTTAAGTGCAATGTGTTACAGGTAACTTAAATGCAAAAACAACAAACAGTAACTTTCTTTCAAGTGAAACAAGGAAATAAGTACAGTAAGCAATGCAGATATCACTAGTGATCCACAGAAGCACTGAGAAGCCGTGTATTAGGTGGAATTAGCGTTCCAGGGAAATAACAAGCAAACAAACAACAAGTATATAAACAAAGCTAGATTCAGCAGGCCTGGATCTAGTCTATGCTACAGCAAACAAGGTGTACCAATTTCAGTAAGATACAGTTCAAATATTCAGGCACTATAAACCTTTAACCAGAAATTCCCAGCTCAGAAGGGCAGAGTCCAGCCTCTTCTCCCACAAGAGTGCAGAACACAAACTTTCTTAATGTAAAATAACTGGCCTGAAGCCCAAGTGCTTAAACCAGAACTAATACACTTTAAGAATAACAGACACTGGGCTCTCAGTCAGCAGTTCCCAACTTAGAAGGATGTAAGCTACCTGTCCTGCCACCACAGTGCATGCCACAAACCTTCCTAATGTAAAACAACTGGTCTGAAGCCCAAGTGCTTAATCCAAAAGACTTAGAATGATAGCTATACTTTAATCAAGTTACTACCAGGCAGTAATAAATACAATTGAATACTTTAGAGGAACAGGATGTGGTTGGTGAGGCATCCTCGGACAGCCCCCCTGAGGAGGTTCCTCAGAAATGTAAGTGTAAGAGGAGGCACATAGACTCACCTGAGTCCCTGACAGAGGACACAGACTTAGAGGAAGGGGAAGGTTCCCCAAGGTCACCCCCCCGAGGATGTCTTCTTCAGAGACTTTATGGAAATGCTTCGTATTAGAGGGGGGTGGTCAGCCCAAAAGCCTTCCTCCGATAAGTCTGTGTTTCTGGAGGTGTTTGACACAGACCCATCTGCCTCTTGGGTGTCCCCTCCCACCGATCTCCTGGTAGATCTGATCACTACCAGGGCATGGAAGGAACCAGACACTGTGGAGCCAATACCAAAGAGACCTGACAAAATTCTTAGTCCACCCACAGATAGGACAGTTTGGAGTAAGGGTGCTCCAGTAGATGATATGTTAGTGGCAGCTGCCACCAAGAAGGAACTGGCCCAGGAGAGTTCCTCGGTCCATCCTCCTGACAAGGAGTCTCGGACGATGGACCGCATAGGGAAGCGGATGTTTGCTTCAGCCACCTTCTCTGTAAGGTCACTGAACTACATGGCATATGTGATACGACTCCAGCGGGATCTTAACAAAGAATACGTAGGGTCGCCCCCAGAGTCCATGTCGGCCGAGGATAAGAAAGTATTCTCAACCTGAATGGCCACTCAAGTCCATTTTGAACACATCTATGCATCTCCTTTCCCATGCCATGGAAGGAGCTGCTAGAGCTAGCGGAGCAGGCATTGTCTTACGGTGACATGCTTGGCTCTCCCTCTGCGACTTTGTGGAACCCTTCAAGGCGTCCTTCACAAATGCCCCTTTTGACAGCTCTTCACTGTTTGGCAAGACCATCCGCAACACGCTGGTCCAGAGCAAGAAAGATGGGAAGACGTTGTCTGCCATCGGGATCCGCTTCTCGGCTCCCCAGAGGTCCTTCTCTAGGAACCAAAGGGGACAAAAGAAGATGTGGTTCCGGAAATCTCAACAGTCCCATTTTGCTCTGGACCCATCATCCTTCAGAGGCAGAGGAGGACAGGGTGGACACCGGCCCAGAGGCAGAGGGGGACCGAAGAATTTTGGTTCGAGAGAACCCCTTTCAGACTGGCCCACGCAGCAACCCTGGGGGGTTACGCGGCTGCTCCACTCTGGAGGCAGTCAGGGGGTGCTTCTTGCAGCACCTAGCAGTTTGGGAGTCACTTAAAATGGATCGCTGGGTGCTTCGAATCATATCCAGAGGTTACACTATTCCTTTTCTGAATCATTCTCTCAGACCCCGGAGCCTCCCCAATGTCCCACCCAATCAGAGGGAGGCAGCAGCCACAGAAATAAAGCATCTGCTAGAAAAAAGAGCAATCCAGCCTGTCCCCCAAGACCAGTCTGGATCAGGCTTCTACTCCAGGTTCTTTTTGGTGCCAAAAAAGACTAATCCTCGACCTGTCCCTTCTGAACCTAGCGGTTGCCAAAGAAAAATTCCGGATAGTCACCATTCAATCCATTCTCCCACTTCTACAGAAGAATGACTGGATGTGCTCTATAGACCTCAAGGATGCGTACTACCACATTTTGATGGACAGATGATCCAGGAGGTTTCTCCGCTTCTGGCTGGGAGCCAGTCACTATCAGCTCAGGGTCCTTCCCTTTGGTCTCACCACAGCCCCCAGGGTGTTCACCAAAGTGATGGCAGTTGTAGCAGCCAACCTGAGGCTTCAGGGAATTCAGGTCTTTCCGTACCTAGACGACTGGCTCCTCACCGCCCCCACCAGGCATCTACTCTGTTGAGACAGGAATTACTTCCTTCACTTGGTCTCTCATCTGGGAATTCCTTTCAATCTCAAGAAATCCTCCCTTCAGCCAACTCAGACTTTAGATTTCATAGGGGCCAGGCTAGATAAAAACCTGTTGAGGGCCTTCCTAACTCTGGACAGGCTTCAAACTTTGACATTCCATGTAATGGCTCTCTTACAATCCCCGGCCCCCCCAGCGGAATTGGTCCTGAGGGCACTAGGTTCCATGGCGGCTGCCATCAATCTTTCACCATTGGCTCGTCTGAAAATGAGGGTCCTGCAATGGACATTGCAGGTCCAATGGTCCATCCTGCAACATCCGCTAAGTATGGCTATCCCCCTCAGCAATGCTTGCAGGAGGTCCCTACTCTGGTGTATCCAATCCTCGGATCTCTGGGAAAGGGACCCCTTTTCGATGACCCCAAGCCACGGTGACCATGGACACTCCTCGCCTCGGGTGGGGGGGCATTGCATGGGCAGAACCGTCCAAGGCACATAGACACAATCAGAGACCTTGTTGCACATCAATGTCCTAGAGATGAGGGTGGTGCTTTTAGCATTGCAAGCACTCTAGGCCCTTCTTCCCTTAGGAACAATTGCGATTCAATCAGACAACATGTCAGTAGTCTGGTATATCAACAAACAGGAGGGAACCAGATCCTACCCGCTGTGTTAAGAGGCCATGAGAGTTTGGGAGTGGGCGATCACCACCAACCGCTTTCTCATAGCAACACACATTCCGGGTCGGTCCAACAGTTTGGCAGACAAGCTGAGTTGAACCATCCTCTCACCTTACGAGTGGTCTCTGAACCTGAGAGTAGTGAAGCAGATCTTCCTCAAGTGGGGTTAACCTTGCTGCGATCTTTTCGCGTCGCCTTCGAACGTAAAGTGCAGTGAGTACTTTGCTCTACTTCCCCCACCAGGGGAATCCCCCAGAGATGCTCTAATCCATGCTTGGCCATCCGGTCTACTTTATGTTTATCCACCTCTTCCGCTCATGGTAAGATTCTTGCAGAAAGCTCATCGGTTGGGGAGCAGAGTGATCTTCATAGCCCCATTCTGGCCTCGTCAAATGTGTTCTCCCTTGCCTATGGTCTCATCTGGCCAATCCTCCATGGATTCTGGATCCCACTCTGGATCTGATTTCTCACCCCCTGGAGTTGACAACACCAAACCTGTACAATCTCAAGCTCACAGCTTGGTTGATCCAGTTCCAATCATAGCTAGGACTCCCGGTATCTCCTCTTCCATTAAAGCTATTCTAGTAGCCGCTCATAGACCTTCTACCAGAAAGGTCTATAAGAGCAAATGGAAACTTTTTTGATCTGGGCAGAACATAGACATATGGATCCCTTTACAGCCCCGATACCAGCTGTATTAGAGTTTTTGTCGCACTTATTTGATCAAGGTGCCAGCTCCTCTACCGTCAAAGTCCAATTAGCAGCAATTTCACACTTTCATGTGGGAAGTGATCTCAGTGATTTAGCTTCCTCCAAGATCTGCAAGACCTTTGTAAAAGGTACTTTCCTATTAAGGCCTCCCATGAAGGACGCAGTTCCTCCGTGGGATTTAACCCTTGTTCTTCAGGCTCTTACTGGCCCTCCCTTTGAACCTGCAGCTTTGGTAGACCTTAAATACTTATCTTGGAAGACGGCCTTTCTCATTGCCATCACTTCAGCTAGAAGGGTTTCAGAGCTTCAAGCCCTTTGCGCCAAACCCACATATCTAGTCTTCCATAAAGATAGAGTTCCCCTCAGGACCAATCCCTCCTTCTTACGTAAAGTTGCCTCTGAGTCCAACATTAATCAATCTATCAATTTACCAGTGTTTTTCCCGAATTATCAAAACAAAGGTGAATACTAATTACACTCTTTAGATGTCCACAGACAATTGAGGTTCTATTTACACAGGACTGCTGCTCATAGAAAATCTGAGCAACTCCTTGTATCCTTTGCTAAACCCTTTTTGAGCAAACCGGTGTCAAAAGCTACATTGTCCAGATGGATTTCACAATGTATACTTCTTGCATATAAGAGTTCTGGCCGACCAGAACCTGTCAGAGTTCACGCCCATTCCACTCGATAAATTTCAACTTCTGCTGCCTTTTGGTCAAGGGTGTCCTTGGATGATATTTGTTCTGCAGCCACTTGGGCTTCATCCCATACCTTTATTACACATTACAAGCTGGATTTAATTTCCAGAGGAAGGGCGTCCTTTGGCTCTGCAGTGCTCTGGAATATTCTTCCATGAGGACCTCCCAAGTTTAGGTAGCTGGGGACTCTGTCCCACAGGTTGATGAACAAATGAAGTTAACTACTTCAGATAAAGACGTTATGTACTTACCATAACGTTCCATCTGAGTAGGTAACTTCATTTGTCAGCAACCAACCCCCCCCTCCATCCCCCTAACCTGTAGTTCGTCCCTTTTAGGACCTTGTGTTTTCTGTACCAGATGACATCAGGTTAGGATGTGTAGTTGATCCTGATTGTACTAGTTTATAAGGCTAAGCAAACTCGATCTGAGGAAAGAGAAGGATGGCAGGGGGTTATGGGTAAGAGGGAGAAGCTTGGATCTCGGATCTTAGCTGAATAAAGCTGCCGGCTCGGATCCGATTCGGATCTGATACCCACAGGTTGCTGACAAATGAAGTTACCTACTCAGATGGAACGTTATAGTAAGTACATAAGTTCTTTTTTATTCAGTTGTATATTCTATAAAGGAATGAGTGTGGCCTTCAAATTGTGAACTGGCTGGTTCATCTGTAACTCTGTAAGGATCCAGGTACTTGTTTCATTTTAACATTGATAGATGTCTGATTTTGCACATCCTTTAATCTTCACTTACAAGTGTGTATGGATTCGGCTATAAATGAGTGTTTCCTTTGTGCTGGTTCAGAGACATTACTTTAAGCTACTCACCTACACCTGTAGCTGTGCTGCCATTACATTTGAATTGGTACAGAATGATTGTCGCTGGTAGACTTTTTCAGGATATTTTTACTACTGTGTTTGCTTGCTTTTCATGATTGGTTTTGCATGTTTTTTGTTTTTTTTTTCGAGGGGGGGGGGGTCACATTTTACCAGAGAACTTATCTTCTAAAGTGAAATTCTAATAAAGGGTTTATAAGCAGAGTTCCCAGTTACCATTCCTAGTTGGATGTTTTTTGTGGAAATTAATGCTTGTACTCTACAAAGGTTTCCCCAGTAAGACTGGAGTACTGTTCATACTACTGGGATGCAGAGTATTGTGTTGTACTTGGAGTACTGTTCATACTATTGGGATGCAGAGTATTGTGTTGTACTTGGAGTACTGTTCATACTATTGGGATGCAGAGTATTGTGTTGTACTTGGAGTACTGTTCATACTATTGGGATGCAGAGTATTGTGTTGTACTTGGAGTACTGTTCATACTATTGGGATGCAGAGTATTGTGTTGTACTTGGAGTACTGTTCATACTATTGGGATGCAGAGTATTGTGTTGTACTTGGAGTACTGTTCATACTATTGGGATGCAGAGTATTGTGTTGTACTTGGAGTACTGTTCATACTATTGGGATGCAGAGTATTGTATTGTACTTTATCTTACTTCTCTTGTTTCTTCAAGGCTTGTACTTTTAAGTAATGGTACTCAGCTCATGATTTTACCTCATTTGCCATACATATGAAAGTATTTTGAGACCAACACTTGAGTATAAAGATCACAGAATGACTGTAGGCACTGTTTGCTCACCACAATAAGGGGAACATTTAGGATTACCCCAATTGTTTTACTTGGGCATTCAACACATTTGGTACTTTTCCCATTTAGCTACACCACCTTTTGATATGCATAGCTATTCCAACAAAAACATATGCTTAGCCTGCTCAAACTTTAATGTAGTTCCTCCAGTATAGAAGACTACATGGATCAGAGCATTGAACTCTAGCAGGCTCTTCCTGCACTGACTGATTGCCTAATGCTGACACTGGAGGTTTATATTGCAGTGCTTCTGGCGGCACTCTCACTCATGTGCTATCCTTCCCTTCCTCAGACCTTTACACCACTCCTGTGCTAGCTCTTCTTTACTGGAAAGACTGCACACATTCTCTGCCACCTTGGAAATATAGTATTTATTTTCTAATCTTAAAACGTCCATACATAGTTCAGTACTCATAGGTTGTCTCGGTGATGAATCTGTCCCTCCTGGCTCTGGCACCAGTTATCCATTTCACTGAGTTGGATCCAAAGTCTGCAAGTTCCCTATGTCTTTATTTACTCCCTTGAGTATGGTAAAACTTGCTGTTTTAACGTACTTTTTGTGAGACTGTTCTTACTCTAAGATACATGTTCAGATGTGTTTTTTTCTGCTGTCATATTTCTCCTTCTACTCATTAACACCAAACCTTATTGACTTTCACACTTCCTGAGGCCTGCAGATTTCCTGACTAGGCGACTTTTGCCTGAGGTAAATTCCTGAGAATGCAGTTTTGCAACCTACCTGTAAACAGATGTTTTTTTTTTTTTTTTTTTTTTTTTTTTTTTATCTTTTGAACTGTAAAAGTTACATAAACAATTAAATTATGAAATTTCTTCAGCACACAAACTCTTCTTTATAATATTAATAGTAATACATCAGACAAACATAATGGTGAGTTTTACATTAAACAGGTAATTAATACATACATTTTATTATATTTATATAAACAGTTATTTATGATTGTGACTTTTGTTCATGCAAAGGTGATCTGAAATTTGTTGTAAAACTGTTTTGTATGTCAGTCTCTTTCTGAGGAATTTGCATAATTATGATTTGTTAGTGTATTTAATGGACAAAAATATAAGTAACTGCAAAACAATGATAGATAGCAACTGTCAGTACAAGTTTTTTTTTTTTAGCATTGGGTATACTTTCATTTGATAACATGGAGTACCAAAGAAGCACATCATGAGTCAATTTATTTAGATATTTATTAGCATATGACATATAACCCTAATATCTTTGGAAACTAAGTCACATTTTCTGTGTTACATAGTGCTGCAGTTGTCTGAGGAGCGATTCTTGACTTCTATAATGACTGGGCATGTTAATTGCTGATCCAGAATATGTCCAGGTGGAAAATCCCTGAGATTGTAAAGAAATATGATATATATGCATATATTATTGCTAAACAAGTATAAATATCTGCGCATTGGTGTAAGGCAGACAGTATGTATCAATGACAACTTCTGCAGCAGTATGTAAGCTTTCATTTCAAACCAGACGGTACCATTATAGATATTCTAGCCGAGTCTAGTAGTTAATATAAAATATTAATATGTGTTGTTGTTTGGCTTTTCGGCTTTTCCCAGTAAGGGGTTACCACAGCGGAACTCCGGTCCGCTAATGATTGCCAGTAGATTTTTATGGTGCCGAGTTGCCAGCCTGACTCCCAACCTTCAGTGAAGGCACGCTCATTTACACATGTCTTTCGGGGCCACTCAACTGCGGGGAGGACATGCAGACTCCATATGTGACACATGCATAATTCAGAGTAAACATAAATGATACTTTCTCACTTAGTGACCACTGTGTTTGTGTCAGCAAACATTCCTTACTTTATTGCTGAGCTGTCTTTTGAATTGCTGTTCCTGTGTATTAGTAGGTGGCACTTCCTAAGGTTGTTGTGTCTTTCGGCTTATCCCGGTTAGGGGTCTCCACAGCAGAACTCCGGTCCGCTAATGTTTGGTAGTGGATTTTTACATGCTGAGTTACCAGCCCTGATGCACAACCTTCAACGAAGGCACACCCATTCACACATGCCTCCACACAGAAGACTCCCTAGCTGAGAATCGAATGGGACAACGTCTTGCTGTGAGGCAACAATGCTACCGCAGCACCACTACTGCGGGCTGGTACTTCCTAAGGTAATTACATAAAATATGAAAATATGCATGGATATATTTTATGCATGGATAGTGCCCACAACCCTTCTGGACATGGGCAGTCATCGCTAAATCTTGGGTATTGACTAGTACCTCTACGGTATTACATTAGGTTGAAACAGCTAGGCTTAAAATGACCTCTGGGTCAATAGCCTAGTAATCTCCAATGATCCTAAAATTAACAACTATAAATATCTACAAAATGATGGTAGTTAGAAATCAGGCCATGAGACATTTCCCAGCATTATATAACTTTTCACTTGCTACCAGGAAGTACCACAGAAGTTCCTTGTAAGGTATAGTAGTAATACAAGTATTAATATCACACATGCTCATGTTTTTGAGTGAAAACAGAATGCACTATCTCACTTACTGACCATTTAATATCTGTCTTGAGACACTCCTCAATGTTTTTGCTGACTGATCCTGTGAAATATTGCTCCACAATGCTTCCAAGTGCACACTGCCTAAAATATTAAAACAAATGTGATGTTTATGCATATTTTGTGAACTAAGGTGCAAATATATGCTAGTAGATGGACATCAGATATCAGTGGTGAGTTTTCCAGTAGTATGCACCCTTTCATTTGCTGCCATAAAGTAGTATATAAACTCCTTCTGAGTCATGCTAATAAAAATACTAATATGTGTACATTCATATGTTGAAATGGAAGAAAATCATAGCATCTCACTTAAGCACCCAAACTAGGTCAGAATCCTTTGTTGAAGTAAAATACCTGGGCCAGTGAAATGCTGTTCTGTACTGCTTCCAAGTGAACACTCTGTACTACAAAGTAAAGTATAAACTCCTCCTGGTTCAAGTTATTAATAGAATTATTAATATCTTATATGTCCATAATTTTGAATGCAAACAAATTAAAGTATTTTGCTTGCTAATCACTCAAACTGGCTCAAGAACCAGTTTTCACTCTTCTAAATGGACATTGCCTAGGAACTCAGAAAACTTACTTTGAGACTGGATACCATTAAACAACTAAAGGTTTCTACATGCCATCCAAAAATGTGTCAAAAAAGGACACTGGGCAATAACCTATAACCTTTTGTTATATAAATGCATAAAATGGATTGCAGTGTGACAGAATGAACAAAGCAACAAACATGACATTCCAGAATCATAACACAGATACAAGTAGAATGTAGCAGTTCATTTTATAGTGGTTAATAACAGAAAAACTTATTGCCAAAACTGTCCATTGTAAAGACATTAGTATTTAATATAAAGCATGCTCCTTCTAAATACATTCAACAGTTGTACCCAAGAAACCCATGAAAAACAGAACCAGATTTATCTCAGTGCATATTTCAGTTAATCAATGCCATACAGACATATTACATCCCCAGACACACAGATGCACCTACCAACTACAACCAATTTAGCTGTTTACACATCAGATGTCTGACTGAGACCAAACGTATGAATTAATACATGCATAATTAATAGCCACCACACATGTTCTCAGTATGCATACTCACAAAACATTCAGGATAGATTTGGCCTCATCTTTACAGCTTGATTATTTGCATTAGTGCAATGGCCCTTTTTATGTGGTAACTTGGTCAGGTTAGGTACTTGTTACAGTGCCAGTAATAAGGAATCTAACATACGCCTGGGCATCCATTATGAAGAAGACAATTCAGTTGAATGCCAAAAAAGTAGATCCTTCAATAACATACATGTCTGCCAGTGCCTACCTAACTTGCCTTCCTCAGTTATGGCTATTGTATAAATATGCTTATGGGGATTTTTGAGAACACATAGGAATAGCTATATTTCTTTACTGCTATGCATGTGTATTACCACAATATATGAGTACATACATTGATACAAATCTTACGGTTTGCCTTAGTAGATATGTATTGTTATAGCTCTGAGCTGAATTGTTTTGCTGAGCTAAATATAATTAATTTCTGTACAATGCATGCCTAATTATAAGCATTCTTAGAAGATTAACAAAACCAAGTATGGTGAAATGGTACTAAAAAAATACCAAATAACAAGAACAAAGTATTGTAAACTGCCAATGGAATGAACTGCCAAGGAATTATTCTGATGAACTTCACTTTCAGTGGACGAAAGCACTTAATCTTTTATTTTGTTTAATAAAATCATTTATTTTATTCCTTGGCAGTTTGTTCTGTTGGCAGTTTATGATACTTTGTTTTTGTTATTCTTAGAAGATTATACATGCAGTGGAGTTAGAACTAAAAGGCAGTGTGCATTTGTGAGGACTTCCCACACAGTGGCATGGATCTATATTATTCAAAGTTCTAATGTTATGGGCCTCACAAAACTATACTTTCTTTTGTCTTTAATCATAAAAGCACAACTGTATTTTATAACGCAATGTCAAGATGTGTTGCTCAAAAGATTTTCATGGGAAATGTCAGTTTCGGAGATATAGTTCAATATTAGAAGGGATATCAATAGTCTACATGGTCTCTAGAACATTACAAGCAAACTATTATTTATAAAAAGCCTTGGACATATGTCATTTGATCACACTTCTGTGTAAAACTTTATAAAACACATAAACATAAATACAAAATATGTTTATACATAAAAACTAAATATTTTATGCTGTTAACAAAAAATGTTAAAGTTGAAATGTCACACAAGAGCCTCAAGAAGCCTAAAAATTTCAAGAAGCATCTATTCCATTATCCTTAAATCTAAAGCCAGCATCTGAGTACATTTTTGTAGTCAAATCTCACAATATCTTTCCTCAAGAAAATTCTCCAGAAGTGTCAGTTTCAGAACTGTATGGCAGAATTGTCTGTCTGAACAAAATTAATAGGTATAAGTACTATCAAAATTTTAAATTCATTATGCTGCTATAACAGCATTCAGGTAATATTTTTATCAGTAAGGGAGGTTTTCAGGCATTGCAAATGAGGTTTTCAGAAATTTTAAATTTTATGGCTTAAAATTACTTTATTATAAAAGTCATCAAACAGAAATTTAACATACAGCTGTGTTACTGCCTTTAAATCTAAATACATTTTACAGCTACATAGCCCAGCATGCATCATTACAATGCTACCTCATGAGTGGAGCAAAGTGAAACTAGAGAGTTGCTCTTTACAACAGTTTTGAGAATGCATAATAAGTAAGGTGGAGGAATAAATAAATAATGAAAAAGTTAAAACACTTGATGTAAAATGAACTGAGCATGTCAGAGAAAGAGAGGGTACGTGGTCAGTGCTCATCACTAAGCTTTTAACCATATCAGCAGATCTTTTTAAGCAGTAAACAACCCATGTTATGATCAGCGCATGTTTATGTATTTTGCTGAAACTGCTAGATAGCTGAAACGTGAATGGATTAAAATATATCAGCTAGACTGCTTAAGACTGCATGCCTTCTAGTTTCTCATAAAAACATTTGATCATTGTAACATTACTAATGCTGAATTGAGAAAAGGATGTTTTAACTAACCTATTTTTAGGACATTGACATATTTCATTTTAGATATTTAGTACTGTTCTAATGAATAACTACATTTACAGATCTTGGTAGTAAACAACTTTTTTTTTGGATACTGGCAGTGGTCTGATAGATAACACTTGATGTTATGCAGTCCTATCTTGCATTCATTCTTACTGTTTGGGTTAGGAGCCAATCCTCGGCTCCGACTTGGCCACGTACTATAGTTCAAAGTCTTTTACTTGGCTCATGGCTGAACAACTATCCCATCATGCAGTGTGTGATTCCCCAGATCTCGTTTGCCACTCAAGGAGTTTGGATGCCCTTCTCCTTGGCCATGGCTAAGTTTTTGAAAAACTTGTATTTCTTACATTTTCGCTAATTTTGTCTACAAGTAGTCATAGATTCTTTAGATAGTTTTTTCTCTCTGCTGTAGTTCTGTATGTGCTGTTTAATCTCACTCTACTGTGTTTGTTGCTTTGTTGTCCGTTGTCATAGTTGCATGGCCTTTTCCTTCTATCCCATCAAGTACTATAGTGTAGAACGTTGTTTAGTGTGTATTTTCCTTACCTGTGATTCTTGGCTCGTTTGAGTTAGAGAGCCAAGTACCCGCTTAAGTTAGAGGGTTTAACTAAATTTTTTGTTCCCCTGTCTATAGCTAATAAGTCCGTTTAAGTTAAATGGCCTAGTGCCCGTTAAACTTAGAGGGCAGAACTGTATTTTTATTTTGTTATGTATTCTTCAAATAGATGTGCTGTGTTTATTATTATTGTAGTGTGTTAGTAGGATTTATAAGAGAGCCTGTGTTAATTTTCTGCTTTTTGTATTTTGTAGTTAGTGATTTACATTTATAGTATTCTTTGTTGTGTTTCCTTATCATGATATCGAAGGAAAGTAGAGAGAAGGAACCTAAGCCATCAGGCTTTAAAAAGTGTCAGAAATGCTCACAAAAAATGTCCCTAACTGATGGGCATAGTGTATGTGTTTATTTTTGGGGGCCATTCACCTGCACGAGTCATGTACGTTTTGTCATTCTTTCAGTTCCTGTGTCTTGTAGGAAAGGAAGAACAAGCTAATAGTCAGAGGCCTCCTAAAAACTCCTTTTGCCGAAGCTTTAGAGAGCCAGAGTACCTCCTCTAAACCTAAGTCCCCCTCTTCTGGGGGTGAAAAATCCACAAGGAGACCATCTTCCTCTTCATCTGCTCATTCAGAACCACCCCAAAAAGTATTGAAAATTTTGGACAAACCAACTTTTCGGAACTTACTCAAGATTCTTTTTAATGCCAAAAAGAACAGGGGACTGGAGACCCATGTTGGATCTCAGCAAACTACATGAATTCGTAAAGAAGTCCAAGTTCCAAATGGTGACACTGCAGTCAATTCTTCCCCTTTTAGGGAAAGACAATTGGACATGCTCAATAGACCTCCAAGATGTATACTACCACATAAAAATGGACAGAGCATCAAGGAGTCACTTACGCTCCCAGCTGGGAGCCCATCATTATCAGTTTTGAGCTCTGCCCTTTGGTTTCAATACAGCCCCCAGAGTGTTCACCAAATGTATGGCAGTAGTCATGGCTCACTTGAGACAGTTAGGAATCCAGGTGTTTCCATATCTAGATGACTGGCTCCTGACTCTCACCAGCAAGCATCTACTACAACAGTCCAGAGACGAGACCCTACAAATTTGTTCTCAGTTAGGGATAACAATAAACTTAGGGAAATCTGTCTTGTTGCCTTGTCAGCATATTACCTTTATAGGAGCAGAGTTAGACACCGTCTCCATGATAGCAAAATTACCTGCAGAAAGAGTTTTGGTACTAAGACAACAAATTTCCAATATCCTGCCAATGACAAAAGTAACATTGAAAACAGTCTTGAAAGTTCTAGGGACGATGGCATCAACGATAACCTTAGTTCCGTAAGCGAGGATGCACATGAGAATTCTTCAGTGCCTTTTCTTTTTTCAGTGGTCCCTACAAGAACTTCCCATGTCCCACCAGATCAGAATTCCAGAGCTTGCAAGAAGGATCTAAGATGGTGGCTTCTCTCCAGTCATGTCACATCAGGTCAACCCTTTACTCCACAACAACCTCTGGCAACAGTGACTATGGATGCCTCCCAGATAGGGTGGTTGGGGGAATTATCTGGGGAGGACAGTCCAAGGCACTTAGCAGGATCACGAGACCCATTTGCACATCAATGTCCTAGAGATGAGAGCTGTGCTCTTGGAGTTGCAAGCACTTCAGGACTCTCCCACTAGGAACAATTGCAATTCAGTCAGATAATATGTCAGTGGTTTGGTACATAAACAAACAAGGAGGAACCAAATCTTATCCCCTTTGCCGAGAAGCACTCAGAGTATGGCAACGGGCAATCTCTTCCCAATGTTTTCTGATAGCAGTGCACATCCCGGGGAAATCCAACGTGATAGCAGACAGGCTAAGCAGAGCAATTCTGATGCCTCACAAGTGGTCTCTGAAGAAAAAGATAGCGGAAAGGATCTTCCGGAAATAGGGTCAGCCTTGCTGTGATCTATTTGCCACTTCCATGAATGCCAAATGCAGCAGCTATTTTGCTCTAATCCCCTCTCTGGGAGAGTCACCCAGGGATGCTCTTGTTCATGATTGGCCCTCGGGACTACTGTACACTTTTCCTCCATTCCCCCAATTCCACAAGTCATTCAGAAAGCTTACTCATTGGGAAGCAGGATGATTCTCATCGCTCCATACTGGCCTCATCAGATCTGGTTTCCCTTCCTCTGGCCATATCTTCAGGAGGAACCGTAAAACCTGGACCTAGCTCCAGACCTTCTCACTCATATATCGGGAATCCTCCACCCCTCCCTCCAAACCCTCAGTTTGACAGCATGACTGCTCCAGTTCTCAATGTAGTCAAGCTTCACAATTTTACACCAGTAGTTAAACACATTCTGGTATCCTTGCACAAAGCTACAACTAGGAAGCTATATTCTAGCAAATGGAAAAAGTTCTCACTCTGGGCTCAGAGTAAAATATTGACCCCCTTTCTGGTCCAATCTCTTCTATTCTTGAGTTCTTATCAGAGCTTTTTCAACAAGGTTCAGCTGTGGCTACTATCAAGGTGCAATTAGCTGCAATTTCTAATTTTCATATAGGAGATGGAACTTCTAACTTGATGTCACAAGGATTATGTAAAGCCTTTCTAAATGGTACCTGTTTATTGAGATCTCCCAACAAAGAACCCCTCTTGCCATGGAACTTGAATTTTGTTCTAACATATCTGACCTAAACCCCTTTTAAACCCTTATCATCTTTTGACCTCAAATTTCTGTGTTGGAAAACAATTTTCTTAGTTGCTATTACCTCTGCAAGAAGAGTCTTGGAATTGCAAGCTTTATCAGTCAAACCTCCTTATTTAATCTTCCATAAGGATAGGGTATCTCTCCGGACAAACCCATCATTTTTAGCTAAGGTGTGTTCACAACATAACTTAAACCAATATATTGAGCTGCCAGTGTTTTTCCCTAATCATGGCAACAAGGCAGAATATAAGTTACATCATCTAGATGTGCATAGACAACTTCACTTCTATTTACATAGAACCAAATATTTCAGAAAGTCTGATCAATTGTTTGTTTCATTTTCAGAGGTCAGAAAAGGCATGCCAGTTTCTAAAGTCTCACTCTCAAACTGGCTGTCAAATTGTATTACCTTTATTTACAATTCTAATAACAGACAACTACCATTCAAAGTCATAGGTCACTTTACTAGGGCTATGGCAATGTAATTTGATTACCAGGCTAAACTATCAATGGATAATATTTGTGCTGCTTCTATGTGGGCTACATCTCATACACGTATCACTCATTACAAAGTGGATTTGGCCTCCAGAGACAGGGCCTCCTTTGGTTCCACTGTGTTGAAAAGTGTACTCCCATGAGCCACCCTAGGAATATGGTGCTAGTGACACTGTCCCAACCAGTAAGAATGAATGAGAGATAGGACAACATAACATTAAGAAGTTATGTACTCAGCATAATGTTACATGTTTGTTGTCCTTCTCACCATTCATTCTTATGATCCCTCCCACCTTCCCCCTGCCTAGGACTCCTAGAGAACCTGGAGGCTTTCTTCCTTCGACAGGAGCTCCTCTGGCTCTCTTTCCTTTTGGTACCCTTTATTGTAGGACTAGTGTTCACATATGACAATGAGAAGCAGCAAACAAGATCTGGGGACTCGCACACTGCATGATGGGAATAGTTGTTCAGTCACGAGCCAAGAAAAAGACTTTGAGCTATATTATGTGGCAGAGTCAGAGCCGAGGATCGGCTCAGAACACAACCAGTAAGAATGGATGGCGAGATGGACAATAAACATGGAAATTATGGTGCGTACATAACTTATTTTTATTTTCACTTGTATTTTCTTATAAAGGAGTGGAGAAAAAGTGTTTTGGTACCTATCTTTAAGAATAAGGGTGATGTGCAGAGCTGTAGTAACTACAGAGGGATAAAATTGATCAGTCACAGCTTGAAGTTATGGGAAAGAGTAGTGGAAGCTAGGTTAAGAAGGGAGGTGATGATTAGTGATCAGCAGTATGGTTTCATGCCAGGAAAGAGCACTACAGATGCAATATTTGCTCTGTGAGTGTTGTTGGAGAAATACAGAGAAGGTCAGAAAGAGTTGCATTGTGTCTTTGTGGACATAGAGAAAGCATATGACAGGGTGCCTAGAGAGGAGTTGTGGTATTGTATGAGGAAGTCGGGAGTGGCAGAGAAGTACAGGATATGTACGAGGGTAGTGTGACATTGGTGAGAACTGTGGTGGGAGTGACAGATACATTTAAGGTGGAGGTGGGATTACATCAAGGATCAGCTCTGAGCCCTTTCTTATTTGCACTGGTGATGGACAGGTTGACAGATGAGATTAGACAGGAGCCCCCGTGGACTATGATGTTTGCAGATGACATTGTGATATGTAGTGAGAGTATGGACCAGGTTGAGGAGACCCTGGAGAGGTGGAGATATGCTTTAGAGAGGAGAGGAATGAAGGTCAGCAGGGCTAAAACAGAATATATGTGTGTAAATGAGAGGGAAGGTAGAGGAATGGTGAGGTGGCAGGGAGTAGAGTTGGTAAAGGTGGATGAGTTTACATACTTGGGATCAACAGTTCAGAGTAATGGTGAGTGTGGAAGAGAGGTGAAGAAGAGAGTACAGACAGGGTGGAATGGGTGGAGAAAAGTGTCAGGAGTGATTTGTGAAAGATGGGTACTAGTAAGAGTGAAAGGGAAGGTCTACAAGAGGGTAGTGAGACCAGCTATGTTATATGGGTTGGAGACGGTGGCATTGACGAAAAGGCAGGAGTCAGAGCTGGATGTGGCAGAGTTAAAGATGTTAAGATTTGCACTGGGTGTGACTAGGATAGACAGGATTAGGAACCAGTATATTAGAGGGTCAGCTCAGGTTGGACAGTTTGGAGACAAAGCAAGAGAGGCGAGATTGCATTGGTTTGGACATGTGCTGAGGAGGGATGCTGGGTATATTGGGAAAAGGATGCTAAGGATGGAGCTGCCAGGTAAGAGGAAAAGAGGAAGGCCTAAGATAAAGTTTATGGATGTGGTGAGAGAGGACATGCAGGTGGTTGGTGTGAAAGTGCATGATGCAGAGGACAGGAAAAAATGGAAACAGATGATCCGCTGTGGCAGCCCCTAATGGGAACAGCCGAAAGAAGATGATGATTTTCTTATAAAGATACCTGGATATGTTTGTTCAAAGAGACATTACTGACTTTGGTTCTGTCTCCCACGCATGTGATTTTTAATAAATGTTAAAACTCTATCAAGTTTGTTTATTTATTTAATTAATTTTTAATTTCCTTAACAGTAATGATCAGCAATACCCGATCATAATTCTTTGTAGTGCATGGAGCTTCATGTACTACCAGTTACAGAATAAAAGTGTAGAAGAATGAAGTCTTTCACAGATTTGAAAGCCACCAAACTCTTAGCACAGCCAGTAACCATTGTCTCCATCTCTCTCTCTCTCTCTCTCTCTCTCTCAACATTGCTTTAACAACTGTTAGTTAGATGCATCACTCTGCCACACTTTCATTTTAAGTGTGATAATGAAGTGTCTAATAGTTTTTAAATCTGCTTTAGATTCTTACTGTAGTGTGTGGTGACCGTCATTGGCTACTGCTATGTTCTAGGAGACTAGAGCTTGATAGTGCTGAGAGGTGCTTAACAAAACTTTGTTAAATCCTTTTCTTACGCCAGGGAGGTGTTTAACAAATGTATCTTTATTAAATTTGGATCATAATCTTAGTGCTGCATGCAGTACATAAATATGAGTGGGTAGGAACAAAACTAGACCACAGTGATCAATAGTGGGTGAGCAAGTCATCAACATCTGGTTAACAGTTAAGGAGTTATGGCAACAATGTCTGAAATAGACTGCTGTTCACATCTGCATCATGTTTCTTTGGTTTTGTACAGCTTTAAGTATGTCACTTAATCACTCCAGTAACCTTTACCCACTGCTAAAATTTACTCATGTACTATCCAAAACATAGTATTTAGTATTTCTTGTGCACTTAAAGAATAAATATATAAGTGAATATTTATCTGTAATGGTATATAATTGCACGTTGACATATTTAGTTTTACTGTATCATTCCAGTGTCCTCAAACAACCACTCTTAAAGCAAAATGGTAACAATGCAGAACACAGGATAGGCAAACTCTCCTACACATGTGGTAGTATTTTGTACCAATGTATCATTTTACTAGCTTTTGTGTTAAAAACTGACCTTTGTTTCTCCTGTAGTTTAAGTCCTGGAAATGGGATGGATATAAATAAACCTAGATATTATTGCATAGTACTGAACCTCATACTGCATGTTTAATACAGTGCAACAAGAGTTTCTGCATTATTCAGTGCCCCAGTGCAGTGTAAAACAATGAATGCTCAACAGTGACCATATGAATGGTCCTACACTAACTGCTGCCAGTGGCAAGTTTCTGTTTATGTAAAGAATGATTTGTAAGTCTACAAATATCAGATATTTTTGGGTTCTTAAAATGTAGTTACTTTCATTGCTCATGGAATCCGTTATTATCCGGACAGGCAATGAATCAAGTGCTTTGCATGTTCACTTTCTTTGAGTAAGGGTTTGCCTTTGGTGGTGGGGAATTGGGGGCAGTGGAGAAGGGTGGGTTGAATAGGCCCGATTCAGAACAGACAGTCATATCTATGTTAAGACAGTCTGTAGAAGGGTAGTGTTTTCTGTATCAGTCTCTGGATGGATGAATGTACAGCGAAACAGTAGGGACAGGCTGCCTTTCAGGATTAAGTTATCTTTTTTATATTAATAATGTTTTGCTCTGTAACATTTTAACAATTGATAGTGGACTGCAGGGTAGTACAATGATCAGGCTAGTGACTTTCCCAAGGGTAAGGCTTTTCCAGTGCAGTTGTGAATGGCTAACAAATGTGATTTCATCAAATGTGCAAAAATCAGTTGCAACTGCAGGATAAACTGTTACTTTCTAAACCATATCATATCATATGGCTTTACAAGCGTACATCTTTACTGTTAAAAGGTGTGCATTATTAACAACATCTAAGCAAAAGCAGTATCGTTTGATTGTAATTTGGTACCATCTGTCTAAATGAAGTACTGTGGCTCAAATCCAAATGTAGTCAGGCAGGATTTAAGTCTAAGCTGAATAAGTGAGCCATTCAGAAAATATCAACTATATCTCTTCAAGTCTTGCT